>NW_007393906.1:0-1088 GCF_000475195.1 Diaphorina citri | reverse complement strand
GTATTAACTATCGATAAATCGATATTTTCCTCATTTGATTCCAGTCCTGAAACTGAAGATGCTTGGGCATTTGCTGACACCGGAATGGTTCCTGCTATTGGTATCATGGCATTTGGTAAGAACCTCATATTAAGCCTCCGAGTACACATATTTGTATCGCAACAGTTGTGTGAATGTTGCGAAACAAATGTTTTCACCATTTTCCAACCTTCAAGATAGAACCTAGTAGTTCTAGTACACACAACAAGCTGGGCCCGTCCCTCCGGGAATTTTTTAGCCCGTCGTTTATTTGATCGTGGTTAAAGAATACCTACATATGTACCTACCTAATTTAATTAATATTCAGTTTATTATTATTATTATTGATTTGATTTTACTTTCATATTATGATTTAAAATCAAGACTAAAGCCCGTTCTTCCTTTATTCCTTTTAATGTTTCCTAATAACTACAATATAGTGTTGAAGTCACCCATCCATTTATTGGCCTTGCTCGGCGTAGCTTAACATAGGTGACGCTAAAACCGGTCCTAAATTATTGACTAAAGTGTTATCTAAAACTTTCTCGCTTTGAGTTCATAGGTCGTCGCGACAAATTTCAAGATCAGAGCTCATTTATGTGAAAATGTGAAAAAAAATCCCTCAAAAACCAGTTTTTTGGTTTTCTGGACAAAATTTACACAACCTTTTTCGTGTTCTTGGTAAAAAGACCTTTAATTTGCTATATAGGTCGACTAAGTTTGGATAAGTCCTTCTATGGGGACAGACAGAGTGACAGACAGACGACAACGAAGCGAATACAATAGCCCGTCCAATATACCTTTTTTTATTACTATCGTAATAATAAAGGAAGGACGGGCTAAAAATACAAAAAAATATTTCAGAACGAATAGTCGACGGCCGACTTGTTCATTTACTCCATTTGTAATATACATAATTATGTTCCCCGTTAGACTGCAGGGGTAAAGGAACTTTTCAGTCCTATCCCAACAGGATAAACACAGTATATTCTATTCTTTTTCAGCATTCATGTGTCATCACAACGTATTCCTCCTGTATGAGTCTATCGAGGGTGCATCTCAATTTGTGT
>NW_007393905.1:0-1088 GCF_000475195.1 Diaphorina citri | reverse complement strand
ACAAGAGAATTGAAAGTGAAATGAAAGAATTTGTGGATCTCAAGAATCAATATGTTAATCTGTTCAGTGATCTCAAATATTCAATTCAAAATTTCATCAGAGAATTAAAAGCAGAGGCCAACTTGCTGGATAACTTTCAACAAAGTATAGAAGATTCCAGTTTTACAATATCAAATGAGCAAATAGAAAAGTCTGAAAATAAACCAAACAAGAAGAATGGGAGGAGCTCATCTAAAAGAAAATCAAGTACAGATAAAACCATTATTGAAAAGCCTCCTGAAGGTTAGAAAATAAACCAAACAAGAAGAATGGGAGGAGCTCATCTAAAAGAAAATCAAGTACAGATAAAACCATTATTGAAAAGCCTCCTGATGGTTGCATGTCTCTGGATGGAATCTATGTTGCAATAGACATTCTAAGTGAGGTAATAGTACTAGAAAACATGAACATTATCAAATTGATAGGTGTTGGCACCTATGATACAATCAAGACTGATGATTGCATGTCTCTGGATGGAATCTATGTTGTAATAGACATTCTAAGTGAGGTAATAGTACTAGAAAACATGAACATTATCAAATTGATAAGTGTTGGCACCTATGATACAATCAAGGTATTTTGTATGGATGATTTTAGAAAGGTAGATACAAAATTGAACACTGTCCATCATCTGTTGAAATGTTTCTACGATGCTACAGGTGTTTTGACCCCAAGATGACAGTAACCTCAAACCTGTAGGGGATTCTATTTTAGGTTTCTTCCATTTGATCTCTTCTGAAAGATAGTTATCTTTTGCCAAAATCCACCCTTTTAAATGGCTTGGAAATTTGAAAATTTTCCCCCTGGAAGGAGATATAGGAAAGGGCCAATGGCCAATATGATGGTGTTGTCAAAACCCAAGTTCAAACCCTGGAAGTGGCACTTTTTTCCCTTTTTAATCCTTATTTTTATGTACCTATATATGTTTTAAACATTTGTCCTTTAAATCACTACATGAGTTATACAACGAAACCAGACCAAATACTAAGCACTCTAAGCAGCCCAAGACACGTGTTTCGTCCTTATTTGGACTCATCAGTTGGACATAG
>NW_007393904.1:0-1088 GCF_000475195.1 Diaphorina citri | reverse complement strand
CAAAGGGTGTAAACTAGTTATTTTGGTCCCTCCTCGCCGAAATTATGATGAGTTCAATAACCACATTCATTCTTTGAACGTTAAAATTTCAAACCTTATCCAAAATAAGGGTGTGTCTTATGTTAATCCTGCCAGTGTTCTTAGAAACAAGCATTATAGTAGGGACAACTTACACTCATTTCAAACCTTATCAAAAATAAGGGTGTGTCTTATGTTAATCCTGCCAGTGTTCTTAGAAACAAGCATTATAGTAGGGACAACTTACACTTAAACAAGCTTGGTAAAACCTCTATTTGTCATATGCTTAAGTCTCATGTTATTAATGGTACAATGTTTACTGACTTGACTAGACCAAATAATAGTCACACTGGTAGTAAAAGGGCCAATCTGTCCAAGGTCTCTAGCAACACAAAGACACGTGAGACTCACGAGACCAACACGAGACCAACTAAGGGTTCGTCGACTCGACATCAAAATAGCACAGGTAAAACAAGTAGTGCTAATGGACAAAGGTACAGTAGATACCCAGAACCATGCCTGTAATATAACACAGGTAACAACAATATCCGTTTAAATCGTCAAGAGGCTACAATAAATTTCAAGACAACAGGGCCTCAAGACGGCTGACTCCAAGAGAAGTGTCCATTACGGCTGTATCTTTTAAAAAATTCCAAACCCACCTATCCGTAGGAACATTATTTGCTCCCGGATAGATGGGTAGTGTGCGCCGTTCTTACAATTGTATGGACGTGATAATAAAGGCAATAATAATTACTCTGGTCCATCCTGCTAGCTTTCGTATTGATAACAAGGGAAGTATCCTCTCCGTTTGCTATGACGATCGTATATTTAGAAAATTGGAATTCTATCCCTATAACGTGTACTAAAATTAAAAATAATGTCTTAGTTAAGCAAAAAGATTTTACAAAAGTGAATTGGTACTAAATTTTCAGTCGTTACTGGAATTCGAACCCCAGGCGCTCAAGATTACGAATTTATTCTACTACTGAGCCAACCTCTGTGGCCGAGTGGTCAAGAGCACTGACTCTCAACCTGGAGGTGCCGGGTTCAAATCCCGGCCAGGGCGG
>NW_007393903.1:0-1088 GCF_000475195.1 Diaphorina citri | reverse complement strand
GGTATCTAGAAGTCGTAGAAGAAAAAGAAAAATTCCGTTGGTCCTCATTTTTCCTGCTCTATGAGTTTGAAACATCACCCAAGTAAGCGCAACTGATCTATTATCTGTTTAGAAGTTAGATCACCCCATAGAAGAAAAAGAAAAATTCCGTTGGTCCTCATTTTTCCTGCTCTATGACTTTGAAACATCACCCAAGTAAGAGCAACTGATCTATTTACTAGGCAGACGCGCTACCTTCCAAGCTAACTAGACTGGCTCTGAGGAGGAACCATAATTATTATCTGTTTAGAAGTTAGATCACCCCTGGCGGAAATCAAATCAGCAACGCACTACCTCCAAAGCTAGGCTGCTAGCTCATGGCTGTCACTTTGGGAACCCCTCGAATATGACAGCTTTATCTTGTTAAATACAGAATTTAGTAGCCCAAACAGATCCTATGGTGATAAAACGTGCTAGCTCATGGCTGTCACTTTGGGAACCCCTCGAATATGACAGCTTTATCTTGTTAAATACAGAATTTAGTAGCCCAAACAGATCCAATGGTAATAAAACGGGGTACACTAATTAGTATGTATCTGTAATGGGGATGATTGGTACAACGGGAGGGATTAGCTCCTTCGCGTTATAACAGCATTTCCAATGTGGATTTACCTATAAATTTACAAGTACCTACCTAATTATCTAATATATCTTCGGTATTGGATTTATGATTTTGCGAGTAGGTACCTGTACCTATTTTCCGATGGATTTTTGACCCGTATTTTCAAAAAGCTAAAGCACCGTTCAAATGGGTTAAAATTTTAAAATAATTTCGAGACGGGTAATTTCTATCAGATTTAACATACCTATACGCTATACGTAATGTCCGAATGATGTTAATAGGTGCATAATATTAGTTTTGAGATAATTGTCTATAGTTAATTTACAACTTTTGATATTACATATTTCTAGAATATATTTTTACTGACATTTCTTGAATATATTTTTACTGTCAGCTGTAGGTATGTAACTAGGTAGGCTTGCCAAACGTCCCGAATTGGCCGGGACAGTCCCGAATTTCAGGGGGTGTCCCGGCGTCCCGTTCAATT
>NW_007393902.1:0-1088 GCF_000475195.1 Diaphorina citri | reverse complement strand
GATGTTTGAAATCTGATTGGTTAAAAACAAGTTATTGAATCTATAACTTTACGAATGAGCTTGGCATAGCTCTCCTCCTCACCAAGTCAAAATTTGACAGCGCTACTAAAATTCCATTTCTATTTCAAATGAGAACTACCTATTTAGAACTCACCAAAGCAAATTTCATTTATGTATTGAGTATGTTTGTTAAATTACATGAAATTCGAACTTACTGTTCGTCCGTGTTACACCTACTTTAACCTAATATCTGTGTGGGTTTGTTTAAACTTAATTATGTACGGCTCAAATTTAACTCTAGTTGCTAATTGTATGAGTCAATGCAACAATTTCACATGGGCCATTTGTCTGTAATTTGCATTTTGAAATAGGATCCTTTTTTAGCACCACCTCGTTTTGTGGTCAGTCAGCAAAACCGCAAAAGTGGCGAACTGTGCAACGACAGCATTTGTTAATATTGGAAAAATAAATTCAAATTGATGATCGCCAGCCTAGTTAGCTTGCAGGGTAGTGCGTCTGCCTTGTAAGCGCTAGGTCATGGTTTCAATTCCTGTCCGGCATGGATTTTATCCTAAACAGATAAGAGTCTTGAAAAAAACTGGGGGAAATATTATTACGTTTTGAATGGTCCTTCAATTTCAATATACAGGGTAGGTTGAATGAGTCTGGAACTTCCGCGCATGGGATCGAGATAGGAGGATCCAATAAGGAAAGTGGCGAGGACAACATGAATGAATGAGATCAGTATTTGATAGAGAGGGGAATGGAAATCTTTTGATCTTCAAGAATAGAGAGACAACCAATCTTGACAACACCAATCCATCCAGGTGATTCTGATGACTTCCGAACTTTAGTCCATCTCAAGGTTTGGGCCAAGTTTACCACATGAAGCCAAGTTAGAGATATTTTGACGAGCTACACATTTCTATCAATACTTATTTCAATATCCATCTGGATACGAAATATACAGCTGGGAATTATTTATAAGCAGTACCTATCGGTCAGTTTAGGTACTAGAAAACATCTGAACTACCCTGTTGTTGTTCATAGCAACTGGCAACCCTTGTTGTATTGACTTTAAAGTTTGT
>NW_007393901.1:0-1088 GCF_000475195.1 Diaphorina citri | reverse complement strand
GGTCGCGGATTTGGCGATTTTGTTCGCGGATTTTGCGATTATGTTCGCGGATTTGGCGATTTTGTTCGCGGATTTGGCTATTATGTTCGCGGATTTGGCGATTATGTTCGCGGGTTTCGTGATTATGTTCACGGATTTTATGTTCGCGGATTTCGCGATTATGTTCGCGGATTTCGCGATTATGTTCGCGGATTTGGCGATTTTGTACGCGGATTTCGTGACTATGTTCGCGGATTTCGCGATTATGTTCGCGGATTTCGCGATTTTGTTCGCGGATTTCGCGATTATGTTCGCGGATTTTGTGATTATGATGTTCGCGGATTTCGCGATTATGTTCGCGGATTTCGCGATTATGTTCGCGGATTTCGCGATTATGTTCGCGGATTTTTGTTCGCGGATTTTGCGATTATGCTCGCGGATTTCGCGATTATGTTCGCGGATTTGGTGATTTTGTTCGCGGATTTCATTTCGCGATTATGTTCGCGGATTTCGCGATTATGCTCGCGGATTTCGCGATTATGTTCGCGGATTTCGCGATTATGTTCACGGATTTTATGTTCGCGGATTTCGCGATTATGTTCGCGGATTTCGCGATTATGTTCGCGGATTTGGCGATTTTGTACGCGGATTTCGTGATTATGTTCGCGGATTTCGCGATTATGTTCGCGGATTTCGCGATTATGTTCGCGGATTTCGCGATTATGTTCGCGGATATCGCGATTATGTTCGCGAATTTCGCGATTATGTTCGCGGATTTGGCGATTATGGTCGCGGATGGCGATTTTGTTCGCGGATTTTGCGATTATGTTCGCGGATTTGGCAATTATGTTCGCGGATTCGCGTCCCGAATCGACGATTATGTTCGCGGATTTGGCAATTATGTTCGCGGATTCGCGTCCCGAATCGACATTTTGGATATTTGGCAAGCCTACTCTTAGTCGTTACCTTTACAAGCGAACGTAGTGCGTTGGTCTGGTGGAGTACTTCTTATTTATATCCTCTACTTACATGAGTTAAAATTTATTAATCTCAATGTGTGCATATGTATTAATTTCTTCAGTTAAAAAACACTACCCATCACATCGTAG
>NW_007393900.1:0-1088 GCF_000475195.1 Diaphorina citri | reverse complement strand
GGAAATCCTTGAAGAAGAGAGCAAGCAAGCCCAAGAACAATTCCAAGAGATAAGCTCCCGTTGGTCTCAGATCTCCAAGATGAATGATCCTCTCAACATTCATAACGAGTGTGAGGCTCAACGTCAGAGATGTACTGAGCTTCTGAAACAGAAGAACAACATGATCAAAGTACTCAAAGAAGATCTCGAGAAATGCGATGAAAAATATCGAGAAGACATGGAAAATCAAAACGAAGACGTAAACCTGTTGATATCAAGAATAGAACACCAGATGAAACTCTTGAGGAAGGCGTACTGGTACAATTTGGATCTGCTCCAACATGCAATTCATGTAGAATTCAAAGAGTTCCTAGAAGCCAAACAGAAACTGTGGAACCGTCTGTTCACAAAACGAAACAAGCTAGAGCAAAAGACTGTAGAGGAGAAGATTGAAACACGAAAGCTGTATGATGAGCAGCTCCATGAATTGAGATTGAGTTATGAGAATGAATTCCGACAGAAGAAAATCGAATACGAGAATCAAATACAAAAACTTGAACTAGAGCTAGAACAATTGAAACCAAACTGTCTTCAGTTGAAACTAGCCTTCGAGTACAATTTCACTTTGGTACAGAAAAGAGTAGAAGAAAACATGTACAATCATTCGCAGCAGAAGAGAAGGAACAACAAGTTGAATGATTTGGTGATGGTCCTGAGACAGAAAGCAAAACAAACGAGAGAGAAATCGGAACGGGATGTGAAGAAACTCAAAGACGAAATTGCCAAATTGAATTCGAAAACGCTGAAAATAGAAAACATCTCCAAACAGCTGTATCAGGTGAGAGATTTTACCCTTGTTTCGACCAAAAATTTTCCAATGCCCCATCAAATGTACCTAGATGTGCTATGTAGGTAGGTACCCACTACCCAATGAAGATGGACTGATGGACCAAGAGCTGAGATTTTGTAAGCGATGAGCACTTGCATATACAAAAGATATCGGGCGTTCATAAAAGTTTGTTGTATCGCAAGTCTCGCGTTACTAGCTCTTCGTGTTACATATTTTCCCCAGATTTACATAAGTAGGTAGGATACCTATTACCTATACA
>NW_007393899.1:0-1088 GCF_000475195.1 Diaphorina citri | reverse complement strand
TATCATTTTCAAATAAGTGCCTAATTATTCATAATTAGTTTCCTGCCAGAAGGATTCAACTCATTTCAAAAGGCCTCGAAAAACAAGGATAGAGTGGAAAAGGAAATAATATAGTGGAGGTAGATAGAGAAGAGGGAGAGAGGAACAGACAAAAGGAGAAAGATAGAGGAGTAAAAGGAAAGAGGAAAGGGAGGAAAAAAAGAGATATAGGTACTAGAAAAAAAGAGAAGAGAGGGACAACAGAGAGAGAAGAAAGAACAAACAAAAGGAAGGAAGATAGCGGGGATAAAGAAGAGAATGGAAAAGAGAAGTATAAATAGGAGAAAAAAAAGAAGAGAGAGAGAAGAGGGAAGAAGGAAGAGAAAAGGGAGGAAGGTAGAGGGGAGAAAGTGAGAGGGAAGGGAGAATTCGGGAAAAAAATTTATTAGATTTTATTATCATTTTCAAATAAGTGCCTAATTATTCATAATTAGTTTCCTGCCAGAAGGATTCAACTCATTTCAAAAAGCCTCGAAAAACAAGGAGAGAATGAAAAGGGAATATAGTGGAAGGAGAGAGAGAGGAAAGAGGAAAGGGAGGAAAAATAGAGATATACCTAGGTACTAGAAAAAAAGAGAAGAGAGGGAAAACAGAGAGAGAAGAAAGAACAAACAAAAGGAATGAAGATAGAGCGGAGAAAAAAGAGCATGGAAAAGAGAAGGATAAATAGGAGAAAAAAGAAGAGAGAGAAAGAAGAGGGAAGAAGGAAGAGAAAAGGGAGGAAGCTAGAGGGGAGAAAGTGAGAGGGAAGGGAGAATTCGGGGAAAAGGAGAGACAAAAGAGAGGGGGATGATGACAAAGCCTTTGACTGTTTCGAATGAATAAATTACCATGACTTGTGGGCCTTTGCAGAGAGATTCATTCTACCTTTCTAAACATCATACAAAATGTAATATGAATATGGAAAGGCAAAAATCAAAAGCAGGTAGGTACAGTATGTAGGTTCTTATTTATTTACCTACCTATGGACGAAAAAAAGAATGGGAAAATTCCCCTCTGTAGTTAGGTACCTACATATGAGAATTTTATAGGCATGTTTTCCATTTTCA
>NW_007393898.1:0-1088 GCF_000475195.1 Diaphorina citri | reverse complement strand
ACGTTCATATTACCTGGATTTGAACTTGCATTGCCGTTTCCTTTGTTGGAACTAAGTAGCATTATACTGGTGTAATATCTAAAATGGAAAGTATTTAGATATTGAACAACTCTTCTAATACAGCATGAGTGGGTAGAGTACCCCGAATAATGGTTATACTGGCAGCACTGCCTTGCTCCTGGCTGAAAGTCGTCAAATGCTGAACCACTACCTACACTCTATTGAAGAGTGTTGAAGGCATCATAAAGGGCACCGAAAAAGGAACCAGTTTTTCATCAGGTGTCAAAATAACTCGAGAAAAATTAAAATGTCATAAAAAATTCTGGCGGACAATAAACGTCGGTCGGGAGATGTTCACAAGCATCTCGCATAGCGCCATCACATTCTGATTGAAATGCAAATCTCGCACAGAGGTTACGACCATCCAGATTGCAATCTTAGTGCGGTCATTAAAATTCAAAGTATTCCTCAGTATGATGAATGTCCACACTTGCAATAAAAATTACCAAGTATTCGCAAAAATAAACGAGAAGAAATGTAATTACTATACGTGTACATCATTATAAGATTCGGCCGACAAATGACGGAGAGGAAATTCTCGTGCATCTCATAAATCAAACGCTCAAGTTCCGAACGATTGCTCTTTGGTACTCTGGTGACTAGGATCATGCGATTTGGTTGTTTTGAACGCATTGGCTGAAATCGAATGGTGATATACTGATAAATTCTGACGAATGGTGATGGTCTCAGTTGGATTGTTTACAGGAAGGACATTGAAAGGCGAGAGTCACAAGAAGCATAGAGTGAGGATTTTTCTAATGGGCTGAAGTCTGAGCAACTGTATTTACAGCAGTAATATTAGGCCATCCCAGGTCGTCCTAGTCCACAAGATTTCTGAGATTAATCGTCATGAGGACTTTAATCTCATCCATGGAGAGTCTCTTAAGAAAGAAGGAGAAATAACATCTTGTTGACTAAAGATCGAAATGCGACAGAAGAAAAAACTGGGCTCAAATAGGAGGATAGAGATTCAACAACCTGGTTGTCAAATTTCGAAGTCACTTCAAGAGGAAATACCGCTTTCAAGT
>NW_007393897.1:0-1088 GCF_000475195.1 Diaphorina citri | reverse complement strand
GTCTTGTGCGCCCTAATCAAATCATACTCAATACCCCAGAGACCGGAGGTGTGTTCATTTGTTCGGAAACAATTCACAGCAAATCGAACCGATGTATTTAATTTCTCCGAATTGAATTTCATTCTTTAGTTAACGAAGAAAATCTTTTTTTCCCTCCATTGTTCAAACATGTTCGACAGCCAAGTCTGAGATAAATAGTTTAGTGAGGAGGTACAGGGAAGGAAGTTAGGGTACAGAGAACTGCAAAGGTAAGGTACAGGGAACTGAGGTAGGGTACACAGGGAATAAAGAAAACATTGGGAAACAAACCGTGGAACAAAGTTTTTCGAGGTCAATTTAATTACTATATTGATTTCTATACAATAGAACAATGAACGTTTCTTTGGGTTTAACTACATTTGAACGAGACAGTTAAAGAACTTTTGGATACCTATAGTGGAAGGTTATTTTAGAATCTAGATCAGGATATCCTAAATGACCAGTGTATAGTTCTATAGGGTACTAATTCATCAAGTTCATATTACGTAAATTTATGAATAATATGTTGTATTTTCAAAAGGGGTCATGGAAACCAAGAAGGACTTATTGATCTAATTATTCTAAACCCTGAAATACAAATGCTACACTACTAGTACCCATCAGTGTACATTGTTTACAGTTACACCCACTAGGGGTGATATTTGTTAGTGATCGTGTAGTGAATGATTAACTATATCTTTGCTCCCTTAGTATAAAATGAGATGCATATTATGGGATTATGTTTTACATTATCAGTTCGTCCAAAAGTTTTCGACGTAACAACAGGAATTACCACACATCGAAAGTGTATTTTTCAACTTTATTTTACTTATCCCAAAAGTTTAGACTTGGATTGTTGAAAGTGAGTTATTGTGACCAATTTTCTGTATTGTCAAAAACTTTTGGACAAGTTAAGAGGCGTTATGTACTTGTAGTATTACTGTGATTGTGACTTTTGTTAGGGTAATTTGTGAATTTCCTCAAAAATAATTACGATTTTAATTAGATCCTGAATTTAGGTTACTACTGCCCGGGCCAGACTCAGCGATTAAACTATGATTAACTTTTAA
>NW_007393896.1:0-1088 GCF_000475195.1 Diaphorina citri | reverse complement strand
TGGACCACACTTTGTCTCATATAGGCAAAGCACAGGGAATCACCAACATACTCCGTAGTGTACCTTATCTACCTCGCATCTCTCCTCTACCTGTTGATATACTTGCCTCTCACAAGGTAATAAAGACCTCCTTAGTTACATCACAAGGTATATCAAACCTTGAAAAAAAGAAAGATATTGTACTTTTTAACTGCTTTCACTTTACTTCAAGGCACATTCTTCTACATCCATGCCTATCCAAGAATGGAAAAGTTCGGTCAGAAAAGTTCTGCCTTTGCCAGGATTCGGGTAATTAAGACCTCCTTAGTTACATCACAAGGTATATCAAACCTTGAAAAAAAGAAAGATATTGTACTTTTTAACTGCTTTCACTTTCCTTCAAAGCACATTCTTCTACATCCATGCCTATCCAAGAATGGAAAAGTTTGATCAGAAAATTTCTGCCCTGGTCGGAATTCGAACCCAGCAGGTTG
Organism: Diaphorina citri; assembly: GCF_000475195.1. Taxonomy (NCBI): domain Eukaryota; kingdom Metazoa; phylum Arthropoda; class Insecta; order Hemiptera; family Psyllidae; genus Diaphorina; species Diaphorina citri. The sequence goes on along the minus strand of NW_007393896.1, from coordinate 615 downwards.
AGAGTTGGTCCTCTTAACCACTCAGCCACAGAGAGATGGCACTTTAAAAGAAAGCAACTTCAATGAAATTTTGACATATCCTTTGTGGTCAAGACTTTGAAATGACTGTAATTTAACAAGTAAGTAGGTATTTTCAGAGATGATTTCACTATTTGTGTTCGTAGGTGTCTCAGGAGATGCTAATTCGTCAGGATACAAGCAAACCAACTCGAGATGCAGTCTTTGAGATAGCAAGTGCTGCTAAAATACATTTATTCACCATTTGTGTTCCTAGGTGTCTCAGGAGATGCTAATTCGTCAGGATACAAGCAAACCAACTCGAGATGCTGTATTTGAGATAGCCAGTGCTGCCAAGATACATTTGGATAAGGTATACAAGTATACTAGTGCCAGCCTAATTGGCTTGGTTAATAGCGCGTCTGCCTTGTAAGCGCTAGGTCGCGGGTTCGATTCCCGCCCGGGGTGGATTTTATCCTGAAGGGATAAGGTTCGTTCTCGGAACGGCTGACTTTCTCCTATCCTGTCTTTCTTCTCTCTTCGATTTCGGGATGATAAGACCCTAGCAGTTACAGTTCCCTCTATCAAACATAAAAAAAGCATTCTAATAAAATTATC
>NW_007393895.1:0-1088 GCF_000475195.1 Diaphorina citri | reverse complement strand
AGCTTAAACTTTTTAAAGACTTTTGCTTTCGTTCATTTTGCATCTTTCGAGATAAACTATAAGAGGAAGCAGATTAATGAAAACGCCGTTATGATGAAATTTTTTTTTGTTACCATTACAAAAAGGAGATTTTTTTGCTCTTTCCTTACATTCCGTTTAAAACAGTACCTACGGCAGGGACTGGGGTGTATGAGGGCTAAGTGCCGGTAGATCTTGCATACGTGATATAACCTCCCTCTACGAGTATTATGAATGGGACATTAAAGCGTCATGTTGAACAGAGATTTTTTATTTTCACCAGCCTGCTGTCCATTCTTCGACCCAGAAAAATTTCAATTGAGCTATTTTCAGCATCTGTGATCTCTACATTTGTGAGTTTTAAAGAGCCCATCTGATTTTTAATGCTCATGATTAGATTCAGATAAGGAATCACTGTTGTCCCCCCCCTTTTTTTCTGTACTTTGTAAAAAATATGATTAGGAAAAACTTTACCGTATTCACACAACTCATCATGCCACTGAAATAACCCTTTTCCATGTTTGAAGTCACATTTTCCCGGCACGCGGGGCGGAGCAGGTAGTCATGTTATTTTGACGTTTGGCAATTCAGACCAGCACTTGTGTGACCTTCTGTCTTGTATTCGACTTCTGAGCTTTATTCCTACAATTTACATTGTGTTACACCTGTGATCACATTGTTGAAAGATACAGGTATGACGTAAATGTTATACAGGGTAACATAGAAAGTGGTTCTCAGATATCTAAATAAGAATCAATTGGAAGAACCTCTTGTTTATACCACCCTTTACACCGACTCGTTTGCATAGATCCGTCTTAATAGGCATATTAGGTAACATTCGAAGATGACTCGGTTGTGTAGACTTGTAGAAATTAATGCGAATGACTTTGGATCCTGAGGTTAAAGATTCGAGACCAAGTCAGGTCGTTACATTTCTTAATGGGTGTATTAATGGAGGAACGACATTCATTTTTTAAACAAATTAAAATTGCTTTCCTACTCTGCATTTTTCAGTTTTCCAAACATTCCGAAGTGAAATCATTCACCACACCTCTGAAATGCCATATTAT
>NW_007393894.1:0-1088 GCF_000475195.1 Diaphorina citri | reverse complement strand
GGATCCAACTGGTAGTTGGACTCTCAAAACCCTAGGACCCAACTGGTAGTTGGACTCTCAAAACCCTAGGACCCAACTGGTAGTTGGACTCTCAAAACCCTATGTGTGACGACAATTGTGAGACGATAAGGTGCCTCCACAATTTTAGAGAATATGCTAGAAAAGAGCTTGCTCTATAACTGATGAACGCGATATATGCGGGATAACGGCTCAGTACCTAAAGGCTCAAGCCCTTATCACACTGGCTGCATTGGCTCAGCTCTAACAGTCAGCTGGCTCAGCTCTGCGTAACACCGTGTATCCCCCTAGGACCCTACTGGTAGTTGGACTCTCAAAACCCTAGGATCCAACTGGTAGTTTGACCCTCAAAACCCTAGGACCCAACTGGTAGTTGGACTCTCAAAACCCCAGGACCCAACTGGTAGTTTGACCCTCAAAACCCTAGGACCCAAATGGTAGTCGACTACCTTAAGAAAAAAGTCATGGGACCCAACTGACGTTCATCCGTAATGGAGACGACCTGACCCTTGGAGCTCCATTAGGGCAGCCATTCACTATCAGGTACACCTGATCGGGTATACCTGACACCTGATGAACACTCACTCTATCAAGTAGACTTGACAGGTACGGCTTCAAAGGTCCGCTTGTCAGGTCTACCTGATACCTGATGAGCACACACACTATCAGGTAGACCTGATCAGGTGTGCCTGTCGTCAGGTCTACCTAATAGTGAGTGGCTAGGTATTTTACCTATGTGGTCAATTTCTCAAATACCTACCTAAATGAGGATAAAATTCCACACCTCGTCTGGGATGAACCCGGGAAATTCTGATTAGCATATAGACATCTGCAGTTTAATATTGGTAGTTCGTCTGGCTTGTAACAGCTAGGCCACGGGTTCGATTCCCGCCCGGGGCGGATTTCATCCTGAACGGATGGATAGTGTTCTTTTTTTTCTTCTACAAATGGACGGCATTTTCTCTCTGTTATTTCCCCCCAATTCTTTTTGTAAGCTGGCATGTCAGAAGCCCATTTATTACCCACATATTTCCCAACGTGGGAGTATTAGAGTACCCCGAGTGGGTAGG
>NW_007393893.1:0-1088 GCF_000475195.1 Diaphorina citri | reverse complement strand
TTGGAGGGAAAGGGCACGGGTTTGGTACGTTACCTGTATGATTCAACCACGAAATAATTGGTTTAACCTATATTGATGTATTGGTATTTTTACCATACATAAAGCTACAGTGGATTTGGTACAGGGTTCGGATTTTTACCAACACTTTAGGAGCAGGGGTTCCCAACTTTGCGTGAGCCCGCGGACAACTTTTTATTGCCCGGTCTTACCACAGAGAGTTTTCCGCTATGCTTAAGTTTACCAAGTTGGGATTGAGATGAAAAGATCATTTCCCTGGTTATAGCTAGGTCAACCTCGGATTGAACTCAATCCTGAGACAATCCACAGTGGTAAGTACAACAACTCGACCTTAATCTAGAGTATTCTAGGGTGAAATACTTTCCTCTGTAAATCAAATGGATGACGTCAAAGAAACCCTTAATATTGTGTTAACTCTCAGCGATAGAATTGGCCATAAGAGGTTTGATAGAGGAAACTGTAACTACTCAGGTCTTATTGTCTCGAAATTGAAAAGAGAAGGAAGACAGGATAGGAGAAACCCAGTCTTTTCTGGATCGATCCTTATCTGTTTAGGATAAAGTCCGCCCCGGGCGGGAATCGAACCCGCGACCTAGCGCTTACAAGGCAGACGCGCTACCAACCAAGCTAACTAGGCTGACACAGCTCTTAAAGACTGAGACTGCTTAGAGGAAGCTTTAGAGACATTTTGTACAAGATAGGTATGTTGGAGGATATCATGCACGAACTGTATAATAACGGTGCGAAGTGCAATTAAAGGCAAATTAGACGAACCTTACCCAAGAAGAGGTGTCAAGTGAGGAAAACACGCCTCAGGATCGTTGTCCATCATATTTAAATCGATACGTGTGAAATTGTGAAGCCTATCTAAGGCAGAGGATTTCACATGAAATGTGGTTCATCTTGATGGAATAGTAAATGTGGTTGTTAGTTGTTATAGGTTAATAAAATTGTTATAAATTAGCTAAGGCTGTCATGCAGATTTGCAAAGCTCTAAAGGTGTAGATACTCACCTTTCCAAGAATATCTAGCTAGATATATCCAAGAATAGGAAGGTAGGTACTCTTGAA
>NW_007393892.1:0-1089 GCF_000475195.1 Diaphorina citri | reverse complement strand
TATTTCAGACGAAAATATCTCCTAATCAGGCCCGTATTTGTTTGGAATTTATAGTGATTCGTGCTGCTAACTTTTAGTATCTGTTTTATCGATCATTCCAATTTTCACTTACTTTCCGTAGGAGTTGGGTTTTTTTCTTGAAGGATATTCAAGTGTTTAAAAGCCCTCGGATGACCAGAAATTATATATCTGAGCTGCTAGGCTCTTTCCTTGTCCAAGATTACAATCTAATGTGGATATTATTGTAAAAGATGTAGGTATTTCATCAGACGGATACTGTGAGTCTGTACCAAGTAGGTAGATAATACTACCGATTACCGATGCTACTTAGCAGGTATCAATTCAACAAACCTTTCATAGGTCTGATTTTTCTAGTCAAAAATGTCCAATTAACGAAGCATTTGTGCCTTAACACCTAAAGGTATCCATTTGCACACCTAACCAACCTTCCTACAGGTTATAAGCTTTAGGTTTGTTAATAAAATATTGGGTAATTTGATTCAAGTGCGCCCCCGACAATTCTAAACCCACTTTCCGTTACCCACTGTGTTGACTACGTAACCCACTATTTACCTTTACATTACCCGTGGCTATGAAACCCACTATAATATGATCCATACCAGCGGTTCTCAGCCTTTGTGGCGCTCTATTTGTAAATTGACGCTGTCTTTTTCCTGTCTGTCTTTTGCTGTCTTTTTCCTTCAACTTCCTTGTCCGCTGTAGATGGAATTAGTCTTTTGACGGTCATTCCCATAAAGAATAATGTGTTGCGAAGAATGTAGGTATGTTTTTGCTATTTCCTCAATGTTTTTGCTATTTTCTTTATATTTTTTGCCATTTTCCTATACTTAAATCCCTTGTATAAGTTTCAGTACCACCATCCCTGTGAGGCATTGTGGCCACTTCTTTTCCATCCTAGTCCTATAATTTCCCAAGATAAATTATTACCACCATTACCAGACTCCTCATAAAGCTAAACAAAGGGAAACCTAGAGGTCTGAAGCTCTAGTTTATCAGTTATCATAGAAAACAATCAGCTATCTTATAACAAGAACACACTTCGTCCTTGTCACACAAACATAGTACACT
>NW_007393891.1:0-1089 GCF_000475195.1 Diaphorina citri | reverse complement strand
TGTCAGATAGGTATCTAGAATTTTAGGGGGGTTTGATTAGCCCAATGGTAACGCGTTCGCTTGCCATGCAGAAGGTCCCGAGTTGGTTCCTACCAAATATTTCAATGGGTTACACACGTGTGGTGTTCGGGTTCTGGTGTTCTTATCGTCCTTCCGAAGAGGGACATTCTACGGGATGGACATGCTACGACACGGATCACATGACTATAATGTAGCAGCTGTTTCCTTTTTATGAAATAAAAACGGCGGTGAAACTCTCTTTTCTTTTTAAGTAGAAACTGGACCAATCGTAATCCAGCCATAAAATCACCGTTCCAGTAGCCTCCGTGGCCGAGTGGGTATCGCACTAGACCGGGTTCGACTCCCGGGGGGGGGGAGGTTTTTTTCGATTCTGTGCTTGGAGTTCGGGGTGCACTCAGCCTCGTGAGGATAATTGAGTAGCTACTTTAATCAAGTAGCGACCAGTGGCGGCATTACCAGTATACAGAGATTATTGAAATATGAAAATTGATTGCAAAGGAGGCACTTAGTAATGTTGGGATATCCACAAAAGTTGTGAAGAAGCTCTGCGTTACCACAAAGAATTTGAGGTTTGATTGATTGAACTCACCGTTCCATACTCCAGCCCATATTCCAATCGCTCCACCACTCCCGGGAGTTTATAGCAGCTGTTTCCTTTTTATGAAATAAAAACGGCGGTAAAACTCTCTCTCTTTTTTTTTCTTAAGTAAAAACTGGACCAATCGTAATCCAACCATAAACTCACCGGAATTTTAATTGTGTTAAGCATAAATGCTTGTCACAAAGGTCGTTCCCAGCATAATACAGTACACTACGCTAAATTTTATGACTTGACTCGAACCAACAACCTCCAGATCCAGAGTCCACCGTGCTAACCACTACACCCTACACCACTGAGGTTGGTGCCATAAACTCACCGTTCCATACTCCAGCCCATATTCCAATCGCTCCACCACTCCCGGGAGTTTGCCCTTTTTCCTGATAGGTACAAATGGGATATCCAGCACCTGTCCAATGTACGGACCGAATAGAAAGCCTCGAGACTCGATGGCGTAGACTACGTCTATT
>NW_007393890.1:0-1089 GCF_000475195.1 Diaphorina citri | reverse complement strand
CCGTGGCCGAGTGGGTATCACACTAGGCTTGCACGCAGGAGGTCCGGGTTCGATTCCCGGTGGGGCCGAGGTTTTTTTTTCGGCTCTGTGCTTGGAGTTCGGAGTGCACTCAGCCTCGTGAGGACAATTGAGTAGCGACCAGTGGCGACATTACAAGTCAAAGAGACGAGCGATAATATAAATAAATGATGATTGCAGATTGAGTAAATAAAAGACTTGTAATACTGTGATACCCACAAAGTTGTGAGAAAGCTCTCTGCTTTAACACAAAGATTCATGATTTAGATTTGATTTAGAAAGATGTAATGGGGTTGCATCTTCCTTTAGCCCTGAGAAGGTACCATCAACGGAGGCAAAAGGTTAGCTTGGAGGGTAGCGCGTCTGCCTTGTAAACACTAGGTCGCGGGTTCGATTCCCACCCGGGGCGGATTTTATCCTAAACAGATACCCAAGGTTCGTTTTCTTCGATTTCGGGACGATAGAAACTTCGTTGTTGCAGCTCCCTCGATCAAAGCTCTCAAAAGAAGGAAAGTGAAAAAAAACACAGACGACTTCTTTTTCCAAATTTAGATAGCTGTCTGTTCCAAACATAGATGTTTGGATTGTCTGGTGCCTTAAGGAGTAGACAATACATGGAGTAAGGATAACCGAAAATTTCAGCAAAACTAAATAGAGTTTTTTTCAGAGTCTCAGCAATGTGCAGTTACAAAACCTCCTATTCAAAAAATAGAGGTTAGAAGTGTGTCTTAATCTACTTACTCGAACTTTTCTGTAGAGGAGTCTGACTTTGAGGAGAGGTGGGTAGCTTTCGATCTGCCAGGTGAGGTTGTAGGAGTCCTTGGTTCGACTCATGGGGGGACTCTTGAATTCGGCCAAACTCGGTTTACCTGAAACAGGAAGAAAGTCACGTGTTATTTCCAGTATTACATCAAACAGCAGCAGCAAATATCTAGGTTAGCCAGCCTAGTTAGCTTAGTTGGTAGTGCGTCTGCCTTGTAAGCACTAGGCCGTGGGTTCGATTCCCGCCCGGGCCGGATTTTATCCTGATGGGATAATGTTCGTTCTCGGAACGGCTGGCTTTCTCCTATC
>NW_007393889.1:0-1089 GCF_000475195.1 Diaphorina citri | reverse complement strand
GAGGTGCCATCTAGGCCAGAGAGCTCGCTCTGGGGTCTAATGAGGGATATTCAGGTACATAATTATGTCGTTGTACCCAACTTCCTGAGACGGACTTGACCGTAGTATTCAGGTACCCTCAAAAGAGCCAGTGTTATTGTCTGTGGCTTGACAGGGCTGGTTTTGTCTCAGTTTTACGTCCTCCAGCGAGACGGGACCTTCGGGTTGAGAGGCAACTCTCGGCCACAGAGGTGATAGTGATGTTCGATCTCGAGTAAAAGATCGATCTTTGGAATCGATTCGAATCGGAAGGCTAAAAATCGGTCCATCAGATCGATCTCACCTAAAGAATCGATCTCAAAAAAATCGATCTTCGATCTTTCACCCACTTGTGTTTTGTGACTTTTGTGTGAAAAACTCAAAAACATGAAAAAGACACAACAGACAAAATCAAATTGCGATTGATTGATTCAATTAGCTTGCGAAAACGAAATGTGAGTTATGAGTTTTGAATATTCGCGCGCTCACAATGCTCATATTAAAAAATGCATTTATCTTCAGATGGGAACGTGTTCGGTGGGAAATTCGCTTTTTTGGTGGGGGATTTTTTTTAATTTATTTTTTTTTATCCCTCTTAAATAAAAAAAAAAGATCGAAGTCTCGATCTCTCTTCAAATTTCGATTAATCAATCTTGATTCAAGGGCAAAAGATCGATTCAAAAACCGATCGATTAAATCGGAGATCGATCCCTATCTCTAAGAGGTGAACTGTAATTTGTCTGTTTGTTTCACCATAACTTTCGAACGATTTGTCCGATTTTGATGAAATTCGGTTCCACGTTCTATTCTATTCTAACTTTCTAAAATGTTCCAAAATATAAAGGAGATTTTGGGAACGAATGAGACTTAGGGTAAGGGGCCCAATAAAGGCCCTTTTCACGAGTGACTTCTACACGAAACCAGTAGTATTATACTAATATTGGTCGGTCATTCCAATGTCCTACCTTTTTGAACCTTTATTTCCAATACGACAGCCAGCCTAGTTAGCTTAGTGGGTAGTGCGTCTGCCTTGTAAGCGCTAGGCCGCGGGTTCGATTCCCGCCCGGGGCG
>NW_007393888.1:0-1089 GCF_000475195.1 Diaphorina citri | reverse complement strand
TAAGTTATTTTTCCGATTTGTCCCGTAGGTAAATGTGGAAAAAAAATTGGCAACCCTAGTTCTCTTCCACATTTCCTTGAGGAAAAATTATTTTAAGGGATCTCCGGAAAGTGAAAACTTGGAAAAAAAAAAGTTAAAATATTGGTAAAATAAACGGGAAACTCGTATATCGGGTTTCGCACCTAACCTCAGGAACGAGAGTCAGTCATCTTATCTACAGAGGTCGGTATTGGAATTTCAAAGAGCCTTCTTGATTCAGAGATACCCTGGGTCCATATTGTCAATATTTTTGATGACCGATTTGCTGACATTTTAAACTGATTGTAGAGCTCTCCTAAGACCTCTAATTTCTAACACCTAGGAACGAAACAAGACGCACAAATACAAACCCATGAATGATACATGCAGAAAACATTTCGTCTATTCTGCAGGCGAAATTTATCATTTCATCTTGAGATAAAACGAATCTTACATTACGTTCAACAAAATCAACAGTGATCTCTAATTGAACAATGATTGGACGAATTTTTAAGAAGCCTAATAGGCTTTCGTCACCGTAAAACTGTGTTTAATGACAAAGATCTCTTTATTTATTTCCTTATTTCCGCCTTTAGTTTCAATAGGCTCTCTGCAGACAGGTCGTAAATTCGTAACCATGTCGCCAGCGGCGCGGCGATAGCACGTTGAATACTCGTACACCAGTTCCCCATCGATCGCTGAAGCAACGTTGCGCGTGGTTGGTATCCGGATGGGTGACCATCTGGACAATCGCGAGCTTCTGACTTTTCCCGGCCCCACTCAGGACGTGTGAAGTTCATGTGAGGAGGCGGGTAGTTTTTCACCAAATAGGGAATGAAAACCCTGTCACTAAAAACAAGAGCAGTTATACAGTGACGCATTAAAACTCTATCAAACAATTAATATAGTTGGTAGTGCGTCTGCCTTGTAAGCGCTAGGCCGCGGGTTCGATTCCCGCCCAGGGCGGATTCTATCCTGATGGGATAATGTTCATTCTCGGAACGGCTGGCTTTCTCCTGTCCTGTCTTCCTTCTCTCTTCGATTTCGGGACGATAAAACCATAGCAGTTAC
>NW_007393887.1:0-1089 GCF_000475195.1 Diaphorina citri | reverse complement strand
GAGAATCATAGCATTTGTTGGCAGCCCTGTTGACTTGGAAGAAAGAGAGCTTACAAAGCTGGCCAAACGTCTGAAAAAAGAGAAAGTCAATGTGGATATTGTTTCTTTTGGAGAAGAGGTAAGGGACTTTCTGTCTTCTTATTGTTCAAACATCAAAGAGTTAGCTGTTCCAACAATGAACTTCATCTGTTTAGGATAATGAATTTCATCTGTTTAGGATAACGAATTTTATCTGTTTAGGATAACGAATTTCATCTGTTTAGGATAACGAATTTCATCTGTTTAGGATAACAAATTTCATCTGTTTAGGATACAAATTTCATCTGTTTAGGATATCGAATTTCATCTGTTTAGGATAACGAATTTCATCTGTTTAGGATAACAAATTTCATCTGTTTAGGATAACGAATTTCATCTGTTTAGGATAACGAATTTCATCTGTTTAGGATAAAGTTTGCCCTGGGTGGAAATCAAACCCATCACCTGGCACTTAAAAAAATATCTTACTAAATAGTGATGAGAGAGAAGAGGAGAGAGAGAGAGAGAGAGAGAGAGAGAGGGAGAGTGAGCTCACTGGAAGTAAAAATAAGTCCTCAAAATCCAATTTTAATCTCAATCCTTTCTTATCCCCTCACTCACAATATCATCAGGTGGTGAACACGGAGCTTCTCAACACATTCATCAGCACACTCAACGGCAAGGATGGCTCGGGTAGTCACATGGTGACGGTAGCCGTAGGACCTCATCTATCCGATGCTCTGATATCGTCACCCATCATACAGGGAGAAGATGGTGCAGGAGGTGCCCCAGGATCCTCCTATGAATTCGGTGTTGATCCCAACGAAGATCCTGAACTGGCTTTGGTAAGCATTTACATGGTTTGATTGCAAATGGGTCAATTTATGTGTCTAAACACTCTCCTTATGCTATTACAAGGACAATATGTCATCAATATATTACAGCTTACTCGGAAATTTTATTTCACGAATCTTAAACTCATCTCTCTTCCACCCATCTTGTCACACAGGCACTTCGCGTCTCGATGGAAGAGCAGCGGGCACGCCAAGAATCCGAAGCCCGTCGCGCGGC
>NW_007393886.1:0-1089 GCF_000475195.1 Diaphorina citri | reverse complement strand
ACATGTATTTTCTTTCCAGGATGGCATCTTCACGCTCTCCAGTCTAATCTCCATCTTCCACGAGGCGGAGGTCAAGGCCGTCCTATCCGCCCATCATGAGAAGCAAATCTCCGTGGAGATACATGCGGGAGGGGAGGGAGAGGGGGAGTGGAACCTGGCCAAACTGGACAAGGAGTACTTCTCTAAGGTAAGAAGCAAAGCCGGACCAGCAGTGTCCTAAGGGATTTTTCGAGTTTGTCTGGGAGAAAAAGATCGAGGGAATTTAAGGGATTTTTTGGGTCTGGTCTGGGATTTTTTTGTGGTAGTAGCGTAGGAACACTCTGCGCCCAAGTAGTAAAGCAGTGTTCTTACTTAAAGGGTTTTTCCGGTTTGTCTGGGATAAAAAAGGGATTGAGGAAATTTAAGGGATTTTTCTCCTCCCATCATGAGAAGCAAATCTCCGTGGAGATACATGCGGGTGGGGAGGGAGAGGGGGAGTGGAACCTGGCTAAACTGGACAAGGAGTACTTCTCTAAGGTAAGAAGCAAAGCCGGGCCAGCAGTGTCCTAAGGGATTTTTCGAGTTTGTCTGGGAGAAAAAGAGATTGAGGGAATTTAAGGGATTTTTTTAGGGTCTGGTCTGGGATTTTTTTGTGTTAGTAGCGTAAGAACACTGCGCCCAAGTAGTAAAGCAGTGTTCTTACTTAAAGGGTTTTTCCGGTTTGTCTGGGATAAAAAAGGGATTGAGGAAATTTAAGGGATTTTTCTCCTCCCATCATGAGAAGCAAATCTCCGTGGAGATACATGCGGGTGGGGAGGGAGAGGGGGAGTGGAACCTGGCTAAACTGGACAATGAGTATTTTTCCAAGGTAAGAAGCAAGGAAAGCGATAGCGACAGCATGTCACTTAAGGTAAGCACTAAGCAACGCTGCACGTGGTTCTTAGCAAGGAAAGCGATAGCGACAGCATGTCACTTAAGGTAAGCACTAAGCAACGCTGCACGTGGTTCTTAGTGAGTATCCGGATGGCTAAACATCTGTGAGTATCCGGATGGCTAACCATCTGTGAGTATCCGGATGGCTAACCATCTGTGAGTATCCGGATGGCTAAC
>NW_007393885.1:0-1089 GCF_000475195.1 Diaphorina citri | reverse complement strand
CCGCCCCGGGCGGGAATCGAACCCGCGGCCTAGCGCTTACAAGGCAGACGCACTACCAACTAAGATAACTAGGCTGGCAACACAATTTGCTATATCCCACAAAATCGTTAGCTTTTTTGTTCAAGGCAATGGCAAAGTTGTATTTTTTCTTCCTCAGATATGAACCTTAAAATATTGAGAACCCCTGCATCTCTGCCTCCCCAAGCTTTAAAAGGGTAAGACGGAAACGAAAGAAGGGACTGGTTTATTAGAAATTTCAATTTACATATATTTTTATTCCGTGTTCAAGGCAATGGCAAAGTTGTATTTTTTCTTCCTCAGATATGAACCTTAAAATATTGAGAACCCCTGCATCTCTGCCTCCCCAAGTTTAAAAGGGTAAGACGGAAACGAAAGAAGGGACTGGTTTATTAGAAATTTCAATTTACATATATTTTTATTCCAAAACCCACCCTTCCATATAAAAAGGTCTTATAAAAGGTTCTGCAATTCATTTTTTTTTTTGTCCCGTAGGGGTAGAAAAGTCTACCCTTTTTCTAATCGCCAATAGTATTTGTTAATTTTCGCTACCCTAGATTTTTTGTAGCACTACCCCCCGCCTCTAATGAAAGATATTTTTTTATCCCATTTCCAATGAGGAGGCATACAACCTTCGTAAAAATATCTACTTATAAAAAAAATGAGGGAAAAAGCCTTAACCGATTTCAGCGCCATGTTTTTTCCCGAGTTTTCTTTTTATGCTTCGTATTTAAATTTCTTTTCCTCATTTTTTTGCTCCTTTCTCAAAGACAAAAGGTATACAAGCTAACCGTTTTTTACGTTTACTGGGTAAATAGGATAATTATTGAAGAATCATCTTAATGCTATACGGAAAACTTCAGGTACATATAACAGTTTTCCAACGTTAAATTACCCATCTAAGAAGCTGAAGGCATATGTACCATACCTACTCATATCTTTTCTTGGGTATTTAAGATTTTTTTTTTTAATTACAGCTTTTTTGAAACAATAATTTTCTGTTATTCCTAACCGTTAAACTGTCAGAAATAGGACGGTGATTTTTTTCTACCTTCTCTTCTTTTTCACATT
>NW_007393884.1:0-1089 GCF_000475195.1 Diaphorina citri | reverse complement strand
CTGACTTTTCATAATTCATTTTTCCAAGGGCTTTCGGCTTACGGTGAGGGCTTACGCAAATGTCACAAGATTAAGTACGCCCGCCACGTGCAAGCACAATGTCTTTCGCTCATTGCTCAAATAGTTTCTCAAATCGGAGAAGACACAAGAGGGCGAGGGACTTTGAACTTGGGGATAGAGGAGCGATGGAGAGAGGAGAAGAATAGGGAGGGAGAGCGAGAGAGAGAGAGGTAGGGAGGGAAAGAGGGAGAGGAAGAGGAAGGAGAAGAGAAAAAGGCAGTAGGTAGTAGGGCAGATGACTTAGAGAAGAAGAAACAGGGTAAAAAGGTTGAGATAAAGAAAGAGAGAAACTAGAAAGAAGAGAGAGAGATGGAGAGAGAGAAATAGGAGGGAGGACAAGAGAGAGAGAGAGAGAGAGAAAGAGAGAGAGAGGGAGGAGAAGGAAACAAAAACAGTATTAGTAGGGCAGATGACTTACACTCGTATTTATGAACAAGAATGATCGTTCTTAGATTAGTCTCAAGTCAAAATTGACCAATCAAATGCCTTGAGACTATGCTTAGCACGAACTTAAGAGCCAGCATTTTGTTCATAAATATGGGTGTAAGAGAAGAAGAAACAGGGTAAACAAAGAAACGTTGAGAGAAAGGAAGAGAGAAACTAGGAAGAAGAGACAGGAAAAGGAAGGTAGAAAGAAAGGAGGGAAAAGATTGGAGGTAAGAGAGTCTTAAAGGGTAAAAGATTCATCCTTGTTCCCATCAAATAAAGGTAGAAGGAAGAGTAGGCGGGAGGCAGGAAAAGGCTTGAGAGTTGGAAGGATTAGGGTAGAGTGGGAGAGGGAGAATTAAGGAAGAAGGGGAGAGGGAGGATTAAGGGGGAAGAAATTCGGAAAGGCGCAAGAAATTTATATCTTTTTTAACTCGATTTCAATTGAGGAACACACGCTCACTCAGATTTCCCTTTTGTTGTTGTTGTTGTTGTTACTGTTGTTGTTTTTGTTGTTGTGGCAGTCCTATAACGAGTTGCATAAGTGATTCTCCGTTTCCTTTTCCTGATCCTGCATGTGTAACCCTTGCGTCTTGTGGGGGG
>NW_007393883.1:0-1089 GCF_000475195.1 Diaphorina citri | reverse complement strand
ATGGGGAATCTTTGCGGAAGAGAAAAGAGCTGATAGAATAGCTTTGAGGAAAGGCGGAAAGTTCTCTCAACTAACCTTAACTGAGAATAAAAATAGGGTTCCGGAAGTCTAATCGGGGACTGGGTTGGAACTCTAATATGGAACTTTATATCGGTAAGCCCGACACTATAATATATGTAGCATTCCAACAACCTAAATCGGGGAAAGGAATCCCATAAGAGAGTTCTTCCACCCTGACTTGGCACCCTGTCACTAAATTTTTTTCTCATTGTACCTTGGCATAGTTGTTCTGAATTCTTACCTCACTAGAACTCACTCAAATTCCTTAAAACTCTCATTAATTGGATTAATGAATAATTAATCCAGATTCTAAAAATCCTTATGCATGGTCTAATTCTAACAAAGCTCAATACGAACTGCGTTTATTGTTTTACCTTCAAGCTAATTGTTCCAATCTTTTTTTCCCCCTCTGTTCACAGGTAAGTATTCCAGGAATCCTGTTCCAGAAATGCACAACTTAAGCTCCTCTTGGTTCTTGGAATCCTCTTCCAGGACTTTAGCACCTTTAGGAGTGGTGCTTTGAATCTAATCGAAAACAGGTAGGAGAAAATTCTGCTGAACTTGAACGTAAGGGGGAGAGTGTGAGGGTACTTGGAGGAAGGGGAGAAAGAGGAGGAATAGAAAGATAAGGAGGTGGAAGTAGAGGTAGAGGAATGGAGAGGAAAAGAAGAAAGAAGAGAAATAGGAAGATAAGGAGGTGAAGGGAGAGAAGGAATGGGGAGGAAGATGTAACGAAAGAAAAAGAGAAAAGGGAGATAGAGTTGGAGGAAAAGGTGAAACAGGAGGATGAAGGAGAAGATTAAAGAAAGTGGATGAGGAGGAGGATGAGAAGGAGTAGGGGGAAGAAGAACAGAAGGAGGAGGAGAAGAAAGAGGAAAAAACGCGTTCGAGAATGGAGGTGGTGAAGATTGACAAGGAGGAAGGAGAAGGTTGGGTGAGAGAGAGAGAAAGGTAAGAAGAGAGAGAGAGAGAGAGAGAGAGAGAGAGAGAGAGAGAGAGAGAGAGAGAGAGAGAGAGAGAGAGAGAGAG
>NW_007393882.1:0-1089 GCF_000475195.1 Diaphorina citri | reverse complement strand
CAACAACAACAACAACAACAACAACAACAACAACAACAACAACAACAACAACAACAACAACAACAACAACTACAACAATTCTAGATAAATAAACAAAAACAACAACAATAACAATTCCACTTAAACAACAAATCCACATTGTTAGATCTTCAAGCTGAATGGATGATGACTGGTAAAATGTAGATTATGTCAACTCCTGCTTTGAATGACTTTAATCCAGAGGTTCTCAACCTTTTTTAGAAGTGGTGAACCACTCAGAACTATCCTGAGATTGGTTTGTAGTTTCCCACTCTCTTCCAGCAGTGAACCACTATCAAATCTAATTCTTTGCGGACCACTCCAAATTATAGGCCGATATTTTTGTATTTTTAGTATATTTTCAGGAACCACTATCAAATCTAATTCTTTGTGGACCATTCCAAATTATAGGCAGATATTTTTGGTATATTTTCAGGAATAATGTCTCTACCTCTCAACGGGGCTTCTAAAATCCGCGGGCCCTTCAACTCCGTAGACTGTGGAGGTGGAATAGGCGCCAGTGTAGTCTCTCATGGGAAAGTGATTCTTCACCTAGCATAACTTCAGCAAAATAAGGAAAACTTTATTTCAAGACAAACATTGCGGATTTTAACTTTTAACGTTTTAACACCTCATTCCTTTACCTTCCATGCTATCTTGGCTGGCCATAGCGAAGTTTAATACTGCATTTTTTTTTCTTTTTTTTTAAGAGGTTTGACAGAGGGAACTGCAACTGCTATGGCCTTATCGTCCCGAAATCGAAGAGAGAAGGAAGACAGGATAGGAGAAAGCCAGCCGTTCCGAGAACGAATATTATCCCATCAGGATATAAAATCCGCCCCGGGCGGGAATCGAACCCGCGGCCTAGCGCTTACAAGGCAGACGCACTACCAACTAAGCTAACTAGGCTGGCTGAAGGAAAACTTTATTTCAAGACAAACATTGCGTATTTTAACTTTTAACGTTTTAACACCTCATTCTTTGAACAAGAAATCGCGCTCTCAAGTCAGACTGAAACAAATCTGGGCCTATCAGATGTTTGAAATTGATGCTTCAGGTGCAATTTGAGAG
>NW_007393881.1:0-1089 GCF_000475195.1 Diaphorina citri | reverse complement strand
GAAGAAACCCATTTTGAAGAAACCGTCACAAATGTCATTTCCCAATTCTAAACAATACACTTATTTCTGTGTCTCGACTTGGGCTCGAACCACCAATCTCCTGATCTGACAACCTCACTAACCACTACATTAGAGTACAATACAAGGAAAGTGGTTAACACTATGAATAGAGATCTCATGCAAGGTAATAAGAAAGTAGGTACCTAATAGAATCGGTCTAAATTTCAAAATAGGTGGGTGTAAATGTCGTGTTTTTTTATATACTGAAAGCCAACTTTTCTGTTTACAGGGTTGCGACAGGGAATCCCGTGGTGTTTACACTCTCACCGCCCGAATGTTACATGGAAATCAGATACGGTTATGGTACAACTGGCAACAGGGTGGCCGGCCCAGTGCGTGTTGGTGATCCACTAACCTTGATCATCTACATGAGGAGCAAGTATGGTAAGTGGACTGAACAGTACAATTTAACATTTTGTCTTTTTTTGTCCACTGTTGGGGCATCCACCCAATTTTTCAGCTTATCAGCTCAACTCCATACACAAAAAGCCCACTCTGAGGCTTAGGTGTAGGGGCAAACAGCGACGAAAGTTGGGATAAGCATATACAAATCTACGACTCACCCTCTTTATTCTATTAAGGCTCGTCGGGGATATCCTGTTTGTTTACTTACCCTGCTGAAAAGTCCCTTTACACGTTATTTTGGAGTTGGGTTGAAATTTAAACCCCCTCCTCAATTACCTTTGCATAATGCACCGCGAAGAAGCTAGCAGACGGGCACCCGTCCAGATAACAACCACGCACAAGGTTGCTTAACTTCACTGATCCAGAGGAAACTTGGGCATTCTACGTGCTAGAAAAATCCCTCCCTATTCCGGGATCAGTACATGGTCCGCATACCATTGATTGGAAATGATTAGTGGATGTGTCATTATTCCCGAAATCATATCGCAAATAGTAGATGTGTCAAAATTTCTTGCGACCGCGCGACCCTTTGTCTTTGGAAATAGAAAGGATAGATTTTTTTGTTAATATTATTATTTTTTTCTACTCTAACGGAGTAGAGTAGGTAAATTCTTAGGTATCCAT
>NW_007393880.1:0-1089 GCF_000475195.1 Diaphorina citri | reverse complement strand
ATTTTAACCACGATTTCAGTTTTTTACTTTCCATACACTATAATCTCTTCGACCAAGTTTTCGATGGTCAGTTTTTAGCACGTTTTGAGGTCCCCAGAGCCTAAATCCAAAGTTTCTGTGATTGGTCCATTTTTAAGAGCCAGACACTGTAATTTTGTACGTAGTCTTCAAATGTCACAAGAACGCAACACGATACTTTGGTTAAGATCGGTACATCGGTTGGCGGTATTTTTACCGCTTTTTGGCGGTTTTCGGTACATTCAAAAGGACAAAGAAAATCGTGTGAGGTACACACCAGACGTTTAATCACGATTTCAGTTTTTTTCCGTCGTAGTAGAAAAATACAAAGTTTGTATTACAAAATAAAAATACCTATACATTTCAAAGTCTGCCATCTTTTAAAATTACGAATCTTCTATCACTGGACAGCCGGACACGGAGTCTGAGTAAGTAGGTAAATAGGTATGACTATATGAATCTTCTGATACTTCAAGTAAATTATCTCACGCAGACTATAGCTATAGGATACTTATAGTTAAGAGAAAGGATTCAACCAACTGATTACAATAATAATTAGTTTTACTCCAGATATAGTCCGTGTCCCAGTTGTGAAGTTGCTAAGGCAGTGGATTCACAAATGAGGGGACTATGGGTCGAATCCCAGCAACGACATAAAATAAGTGATTCAGATTGTCAGAAAAAAAAGAAGATCCTTTGAAATACTAGAGTGAACAAATAATTGAATTTTTCTTTCTCTCTCTATCTCTTAATTTTCAACACTATAATTCCATTTCCTTGTCACATTTTTCCAATTACCTACCCATGTAATTTTTGGACTTAGTAGAATTAACGAAATTTAGTTAATTTGGCTATATGTATAGTTACCGTAACACTACCTTACAATTAACTCACAAGAAACACATTGAACATAATTAAATTAATAATATTCACATTAATTTCACAAAATCATATGGAAAAATTCAGAAGAATCCACAGAAATTTTTTTAAAAATCTTGGGGGAAAATTTCGCGAGTTTTTGTTCACACACGAACTCACGCGGTCATCACCTATTCACATCGCTCAGTACGA
>NW_007393879.1:0-1089 GCF_000475195.1 Diaphorina citri | reverse complement strand
CACTACCAACTAAGCCAACTAGGCTGGCTCTTCTTGTTTCAAAATCATGGAAAACCTTATCCTAAGAAAATTTTGTCCATGAAGGGAATCGAAGAGGCTCCTCTTCTACTACATGGAGACCTATGGCACGCTAAGGAGTTGTATAGCTTTTCCACCTAATATACAGGGTGATCCAATAGTGAAAATTAAAAAAATTAATAGTTAGTGAAGACCGTGTGATTCACTATTGAAATCACTTTTTCACCAAGACGTTACTCCCCAGTAAAAATATCAAATGGAAGCGCTATATGTTTGTTTCACTCACAATAACGCTGTAACTAACCAGGATCTGTAGAATTTTCTGTGCGATATCCGATTTGTCTGACAACAACCTATATGACTTCATTTCTTTCGATAGCAGATTTTATAACATCTCTATTACCGCTTCTACCTGTACCTAGTTGCATTTTTCACCACAGTATCTGATCGCACAGCGCCAGGCCAAGTCCCGGTATAAGACAGTTACACCCTGTATGATACCCAATATTACCCATACTATTTACTAACCACCCTGTATACAGCGATATGCATACTATTTACCGTACGGAGCGCTAACTTGTAAACACGTAGCGCGCTCCTATTTACTGAGCGCAAATATTGGCTCGAGGTAAACAAAGTTAAGAAGATAATTTTTTGCGCTCCCCGTTGTAAAAGTAAGAAGTAATTTTCACGTTTCGCGCGCGCCAAGAAGAATAGAAAGAAAAACGAAAGAAATAAGGAAGAAGAGAGGATAATAAGGAAGAAGACGGGATAAGTAGAGCGAGGAAGCTAATAGGAAGAAGAGAGATTAAGATTATGTACGTTATGTTAGAAGTAGTTTACTTAGGAATCTTAGGATATATAATTATGTTAGTTTTAATGTTTAGTCTTACAGGTACTCTTCTTCTTAGTATGTTTTGGGGGCACGGTTGGTCCAGTGGTAACGCGCTTGCTTGCCATGCAGAAGGTCCCGGGTTCGAATCCCACCATCGTTTTTTTATTGTACTCGTTTTTCGATTGCAAATATTTCAACGGGTTACTTTCTGGTGTTCTCGTGTTGACCCAGCACCT
>NW_007393878.1:0-1089 GCF_000475195.1 Diaphorina citri | reverse complement strand
GCACACTAATTGTTGACACAGCTGGGAGTCGAACTTGGCCAGGTGAGCGAGATTCACGTTCAGCACTGGGTCTTCGAGAGAAAAGATCTGGAAAATGAGATTTTAATCAATTTAAATGAGATTCTAATTTATTGTTCACTGACAAATCTTTCGGGAGTTACGATAAAAGTAATAAATGTGGACAAAGAAATGTACCTACTTGTTTTTCGATTGCAAATATTTCAACAGGGTACCTCTGGTGTTCTCGCGCTGACCCAGCACTTAGATGGAAATTATTGTGTCTTTTTCATCAGATGAGAGGCATACTACGGAACGGACAAAACACAAGTTAGCTTAATTGGTAGCGCGTCTGTCTTGTAAGCGCTAGGCAGCGGGTTCGATTCCCGCCCAGGGCGGATTTTATCCTGAACGAATGTTCGTTCTCGGAACGGCTGGCTTTTTCCCATCCTATCTTCTTTCTCTCTTCGATTACGGGATGATAAGACCTTAGCAGTTACAGTTCCCTCTATCAAACCTCTTCAAGAAAGAAAAAAAAATCATTGCTACAAAATAAAACGGCTATTAAATACTAAAATAATAATAATAATAAAACCTGAAACTCACTGTGTCCTATAATATCATACTTACTGTTAGCATAATGTGACTTTTTAGTCATAGCCGACAGTATAAATAACCTGTGAAGTGTAACAGTTATTTCTCTATCTACATTTAATATGGACCTTCACCCTTCACAAAGTTACTGAGGCATCCATCCAGAAGTATAAATAAGGTATATTAAATAAATAAAATACTTACCTCATCGATTTTCTGCATATACAGTGGCTGCGTTTCGTCCAGACCTTCAATCCGTTCATCCTCATCCATACTGGTCTGCACAAACGTCTCCAGGAACGTCTTGAACTTGGCCTTGCACCGATCCACCACTACATCGGTACCCCAAATAACCAAGGCTGATTCACCAGCTGATGGATGAGGGGACTGATCAGGACGTCCTGGGGTCTGAAAAGAAGTATAGAATATACCTTGTTTATCCTACTCGAATGAGACTAAAAAGTCCCTTTACCCCAGCAGTCTAAACAAGGTCTCGTG
>NW_007393877.1:0-1089 GCF_000475195.1 Diaphorina citri | reverse complement strand
TTTTCGTTTTAATTAGTTCGATCTTGTAATGTTTCCAATTATGATCCACAGTTTTGATTTGTTGGTATTCCTGCACGTGTGGTGCTCACCAGGAAACGTTTTTAG
This sequence comes from Diaphorina citri, assembly GCF_000475195.1. NCBI lineage: Eukaryota > Metazoa > Arthropoda > Insecta > Hemiptera > Psyllidae > Diaphorina > Diaphorina citri. Next base: position 984 of record NW_007393877.1, on the reverse strand, counting down.
AATGATGATTAGATAGTTACAATAGTTACATATTATGTACCTATAATAAATATAGCAGACACATCATCATTGACACTACTCAATAAAATGCTTTTTGATCCGAATAAAACACTTCAGCAACGCTAGATGTTGTGATAGGAAAATGATTAATCAAGATTTAATCTCTTGGAGGGTTTCAGCAGTAAAACTGTGATATTTTGTTTTAAACCTTTGAACTGCATTTAGATTGCTGACAAAGAAGGCTTGTTTACTAGTAGTAATATTTTGGAACTACTACTCCACCAGGAAAATGATTAATCAAGATTTAATCTCTTGGAGGGTTTCAGCAGTAAAACTGTGATATTTTGTTTTAAACCTTTGAACTGCATTTAGCTTGCTGACAAAGAAGGCTTGTTTACTAGTAGTAATATTTTGGAACTACTACTCCACCTATATCATCGTTGGTTGGCGTTGCAGGAGCAGAGTGTTTAAGATGGTCTTAAAGCCTCAGTGTACTTGATGAGAGCCATAAAGAGTATCATCAGTCTAAAAAGCCAAATAAGTTATATTATAACACACAAACATTAGATCCTGGACCACACGCATAGATCTAGAGAGTATTTAGATCTTAGATAAGTTAATTGTTATCATCCTTTCGAGGATCATCAACAACAAGTCTGACTCTGTTGATGAAATCAGTTTACAACTTGAAGCACATGGTTTTATTTTGAACATTAACTTGTAAGTCTTGTAACCAAGCCAAGTTCAGACCAATATTGATAATGTCTCTAATGTTCAATAGAGAATAGTCGAATTTTGGAGAAGTGTACCTACTTCTTGGGTAGGAACAAAGGTATACCTACTTATGTCTGATTTCCTTATTACCAATGAGATTTAACAACAAGAACTTCGATTTATAAGTAGGCATTGCCTGGTAACACTTTGAACAAGAGTGTTTTGTTCCCAGTTGTGGGTCACTCCCATGTTGCTTCTTCCAAGGAGGGG
>NW_007393876.1:8882-11190 GCF_000475195.1 Diaphorina citri | reverse complement strand
TTTTTTTTTATGATCCGAATCCTCCTTGGTAGAAAAAACAGTATTTCAAATCAATCGAAAATTCAAAATCGATTATCACTTTTTTTTCGAATATCACTTACAACGTATGAATAGGGGGTAAAATAAATAAATAAACAAATAAAAACTAAAGAGAACAGGGGGGGTGTTCCATTGTGTTCCAAGCTTCCAAGAACAACTTCTCACTCTGCGCGCATAAAAAAACGCACCGTTTGTCCGTGCGAGAAATGCGAAATTTGGAGTGAAAACTCGTTCGTGGACCACCCCCCAACTCGTCAAAGATCGGTGAAAATCGGAGCGAAGTTTTGTTAAACTTCGGCAAAAATCGGGCCCGAAGAAAGATTCGCCAAAGAGATCGCCTGGGGGTCCGAACGTTGTTTAGATTTTCAAGCAACAAAATCGGGCCCGAAGAAAGATTCGCCAAAGAGATCGCCTAGGGGTCCGAACGTTGTTTAGATTTTCAAGCAACCTGATTGGTGCAGACCTATTTGTGTTTCCTAACCTGGCTGGATGCCCCAATAAGTATGGAGAAAAATGCCGTACACCTAGACAGTCTCTTCGGCAAGCGAGTGCAAAACCTTTGTCAAACTTTAGGTAGAATACTCGAACCTTTGCGAAACTTTGGATCCAAAACTTCGTTGCAAGTCAGCTTCCAGTTTCGATAAACATCGGGTTGCACGAAACTTCGTCAAACCTTGTGAAAAATCGTCCGAAACTTCAATAAAAATAGGTCCGAAACTTGGGACAAACATAAATAGGGCTTGAAGCTTCAATGAACATCGGTCCGAAACTTCGCTAAAAATTGGAATCTAAAAACATTAGTACCAACTTTGGTTAAAAATCGGTCGCAAAGATTCGGTAAAAAAACGTGCCAAACCTCGTTGAAAATTCGGACCGAAACTTGGGACACAGAAATAGGGGCTCAAAGCTTCGTTAAACATCGGTCCGAACCGGCAAAGATCGTGAATCTTCGCCGGGACAGCTTCGCTTCAACTCGCTGAAGCTGTTCACAGGTCGTGTCCCAGTCGTTCGATTTCGTCAATGAAGTAGTCCATGTCCGAATGGTCCAGGGCGGAGTTCTGAAGGACAAGCCGGAAGAAGTTAGGTAGAGCGTGGATTGGTTGGTAGGTGATCATCATTGAGCCTGATTTCATCATGCGTTCTTTGATTTTGGGGGCGACCTGGAGAGAGGAGGAAGAATTTGAGTTCTTCGATTGACTGTGTAGCTGTTCCAGCAAGCCCTGTTGCGGTTCCATAAAGTGGCTATTCTAGGCAGTGGCGGACCGAAGTTTGACCAAAACCTACCGGTCTCACGTGGTTGTGAGAAGACCGATGTAAAGGTGCTAAGACTCTCCGTTTCTCCCCTTGGTCCGACTGAAGTTGCTTTTGAAAACGTGTTCCATTCCGAGGAAGTGTAGACTGAGGTTTAATTAACACGTTGACGTATTATGTAACAACCTATCTGACGTCACTAAGCATCTCGAGTTGGGCAGGAAACCCCGACCTGGTCGGGGATGTGGATTCGAGTCAAACCCGAAAAAAACACTACTATCCAACTCCCGATGTATCTTCTGTCGTAAAATGCTTCAGCCTCACGAAGCTAAAACAAAACTGACCCATGGATATTCTTATCCGGCAGTAAAATAGGAAAAGAAGTGTTTTTTATAAGCGAAACTGCAGGTGGTGAACTACAGTGTCCGGTAAGATCCATGCATAAAAAAATTACGCCAAAGACTTAAACTCGAAAGAACTAGCTTTTAAAGGGTTCTTAATTTCTCAGACAGGGAGTACAATTCCTCTCTATAAAAATTATGACCCAAAGACACCGCCATTTGTGGTACCTTATACGAAACAGGTCAGTCCACAATTTCAACCTTTTAAGTATGGAGAAACGGCTTTCACGGTGTCTCTTCTTATTATTTATGCCGAGGACTTAAAAGTTGAGACTTGGTTTCTTTCGTTCAGTGTAAGTTCTTGAGTTTACGGTCCGATCAATCAAATCAACCACCCACGCAGACGGAACATTCGCGATCCGGCGCCCAAGCTAAGGGCGGGTCCCGCCTAAAATAGGACTACCCCTATTAACAAGCAAGAGCCTTGCCGACCCGAAAGAGGATAGGACAAGAGGGAAGAGAGAAACTAATAGCCCTACAGTCAGTCCCACAATTTCAACTTTTAAGTATGGAGAAACGGCTTTCACGGTGTCTCTTCTTATTATTTTATGCCGAAGACTTAAAAGTTGAGAGTTATTTCTTTGGTTCAACTTGTTTCTTTCGTTCAGTTACTTCTC
>NW_007393876.1:0-432 GCF_000475195.1 Diaphorina citri | reverse complement strand
TAGGGGCTCAAAGCTTCGTTAAACATCGGTCCGAACCGGCAAAGATCGTGAATCTCCGCCGGGACAGCTTCGTTTCATCTCGCTGAAGCTGTTCACAGGTCGTGTCCCAGTCGTTCGATTTCGTCAATGAAGTAGTCCATGTCCGAATGGTCCAGGGCGGAGTTCTGAAGGACAAGCCGGAAGAAGTTAGGTAGAGCGTGGATTGGTTGGTAGGTGATCATCATTGAGCCTGATTTCATCATGCGTTCTTTGATTTTGGGCGCGACCTGGAGAGAGGAGGAAGAATTTGAGCTCTTCAATTGACTTGCTTTCTTTGTTCAACTTGGTTTCTTTATTGAGAGTTGAAAATTCAGAAGCCGTATTTTATTATTCTTCTCTGTGGCACTTTCGGCAAAGAGGTATGAATTTTCAACTTTAACACCCTGACTGACA
>NW_007393875.1:0-1089 GCF_000475195.1 Diaphorina citri | reverse complement strand
ACCCCTCTACAGCCTTTAGAAATGACTTGTGAGGTTCTATATGAGCATCGCTTTGATATAAAAAGGGTAAAATTATGTGCATGGTTGAGCAAAAGGGCCAGATACAGCTAGAAAGGCACTTATACCTACCTATAAAACTTGAACTTGTTGAAATATTACGGGACGGTAGGTGTTTGTGTGATATCGGCAAATAGGACCACCATAAATATGTAGAGGTGGTTTTGAAAAGTACGGGACGGTAGGTGTTTGTGTGATATCGGCAAATAGGACCACCATAAATATGTAGAGGTGGTTTTGAAAACATGTAAAAGAAAACACACCCATAGAATTTGATCTAGGTCAAGTTGGTTGTTTTATTTCAATTTGGTATTTGAAAAGTTCGTGTCGAATAAGTACTTGAATAATTATTTTATTGAAGGAATGAAGTGAGTTCGAAGTTTTATAGGTATTAAAGAAAATTTTCTCATTATATAATAATCATAGGGCCCAAGGGGACTTTCGGCGGTCTTATTGGGCCTTCTTAAAAAATTCATTAGATTCGCCATAAATACCTAACTCCCGAAGGGTTTGTCCCATTGCGATGAAATTTGGTACCTAAATATGTTCATCACCTAAGAGACCTTTGGGCAATTTTGGGGACCAATCGGATCTTTGGGGGCCCGAAGCATTACTAAACTTTTACGTGAGTTAACTTACTGATATTCCGGTTTATTCATTACTGGGTGAACACAAGATCGTCGAAAAATGACTTGTGCTAGAACTAGAAAGCTAGAAACCATTATGACCCGGGTATATCGGTTCATGATAAACAGTTTGCTGATCTCTAAGCATGCTCGGACACTCTGTCCGAACAGTCTCCAAGAATGATCAGAGTTCGATAAACACCTTAACACCTACATATGTATCTGTAGACCCTTGGGGACAAAGTCTATATTTCAGAAGAAAGTACGAAATGCGAATTTCTCCCAATATCGAACCCCGAACCTTCTCCATGGCAACCAGACACCTCCAGGGGATACAACAAAATGTCCACTAAGTTAAACTCATTGGTGTGTATAATCCGGACATAATTCAACTAGAAATCACCGT
>NW_007393874.1:0-1089 GCF_000475195.1 Diaphorina citri | reverse complement strand
TTGGATTTTTCCCAACTTTTTACATAGGAATCGACCATTTATTTATAATTTTTACCCATTTGCAACTGCTCCATTATGGACGTTTTGACTGATGATGTGAGGAAGGAAGCCCCGTGGTGTATGTTGTTTGCGGATGATGTGGTGTTGTGTGGTGAAAGTGTGACTGAGATTGAACAAGACTTGAATGAATGGAGAATATGTCCGGAAGAAAAAGGCCTTAAAATAAGCAGAACCAAGACTGTACAGATGAATTTCGGGATGGAAAACGGAGAAACCATACAACTTGATGGAGAAAATCTCAATACTGTCGAGAAATTCAAATATTTGGGCTCCACCATCAATAATAAAGGAGAGTTGGAATGCGAAATAACGCCTTAGAATAAATACAGCATGGATGAATTGGAAGAAAATGTCAGGTGTACTGTGTGACCAAAAAATGAATGTTAGAATGAAAGGAAAAATATACAAAACAGTAGTGAGACCAGCAATGACATATGGAGCGGAGACATGGGCGTTGAAGAAAGTGCACGAGAAAAGTTGGAAGTGGCTGAGATGAGGATGCTGAGGTGGAGTCTGGGAGTGACAAGGATGGATAGAATAAGGAATGAAGTGATAAGGAACAAAATCAAAGTGACTGAAGTGACCAGAAAATACAAGAGAGAAGATTACAGTGGTACGGGCATGTGATGAGAAGAGATGGAGAATACGTTGGGAAGAGTGAGACAGATACAAGTGGAAGGACGAAGAACGAGAGGCAGGCCGAAGAAAAAGTGGGAACATTGTGTGAACAAGAACCTGGAAGAGAAGGGTTTGTCAGAGGAAGATGGAGGCTGCTATCAAAAAACGCCGACCCCACTTGAGTGGGAAAAGGCTAAGAAGAAGAAGAAGAAGAAGGAGAAGGAGAAGAAGGAGAAGAAGAAGAAGAAGAAAACAAAATAGAGTTTCACGGTTTGAAGAAGAAGAAGAAGAAGGAGAAGAAGGAGAAGAAGAAGAAGAAGAAGAAGAAGAAGAAAAAAAAAAAAAAAAAAAAAACAAAATAGAGTTTCACGGTTTTTTGACTTAAATCCTACAATTATCTTCAATAGATAA
>NW_007393873.1:0-1089 GCF_000475195.1 Diaphorina citri | reverse complement strand
AAAATAGCACCTGTCTAGAATTAATAATTTTATAATCAAGAGACCGGTGCTCTAGGATCTGATATTATTCATTTGAAATCATTAATAACATATTAGAAATCAAAACTCCAAATCCGTCTACTCTGGTGGCACACGATTACTCGCTTTGTTAGAAAGTTAGAAACCAGTTGTGATGAATCCTCTTTTTATCTGTTGGTATCTCAACCAAGTGATTGGTTCCCCTAATCCATTTATTTTGGTTGAAGTTTATACCTTGTTTGCTTTATTACTGCCAGGTTAGTACTCGTAGTGAAAAGTCCCTCGGATTCCGTTGTATAACTAAAAGGTTGATTTCGGTCAGTCTCTTCCAAGTCACTCGGTTTTGTCTGCTACTGTTACTCCCTTCTCTTGCATAGGTATCCTCTATGACAACTCCTCAACGTTTTCTTTGATCTTCCCACGGCTCTGGATCCACTAACTTCAATGTCTCTCACTCTCTTTCCAATGTCCTCCTTTTTTCAGTCCTCATGTCCAAACTATTGTAGTTTTCTTCTTGCATCATCTTCTTTGATTATTTCCACAATTGAGTTTGCTGCCCATATCCTGGTTGACGATCATGTAGAGATGGTAGTAGGGTTGCCAACCGTACGTTATTTCCCGGAACAATCCGTATTTTTGTCAAAAATCAAATGTTCCGCCGGAACACACCTTTGTTCCGGTTTTTTTTTCCAAATCTATGGAAAATACGGGAACTGACTAATAAACAGAAAAAATACAAAAAAAGTTTAAAAAGATAGGTATAGGTACGTACGAAAAACACAAAAACCCGCGAGACAAGTAGGTATTTTTTCAGCCTTTTAGCATGTGATTTTTAGTAACACATGGGGGGGTGCATGCCTTTGTTCCGGGTAAAAATCGGGAAATCCGTATTTTCTCACCATTTTGCTAGTTTGTACCGTATATGCCGAAAAAAAAGTTGGCAACCCTAGATGGTAGTCCCAATAGACTACCGAGGTTGGTTATGGTTAGTTTTTTTAGTCCGTCCTTCCTTTATTAAATTACAATAGTAATAATAAAAGGTATAGTGGACGGACAATTGTATTCGCTTCG
>NW_007393872.1:0-1090 GCF_000475195.1 Diaphorina citri | reverse complement strand
AGCTCGAGGAGGTGGTGGATCTCAAGAGCTAAACGTTTAGTTTGGTGGAAAGTCACAATCAAGCGTTTAGTAAAAAAACTTTTATTTTGTCATTTGGTGGATTGGTTGATCAACCGGTGCAGCGGTTGTGAGTCTTATTTTTAAAAAAAAACTTTTGGATTATTGCTACTAACAACAAAAATTAAACATCCAACCAAATGCCTGAACATGTACATCTGAGTCAAACTTCAGGGTCCCTTCTCCCCCAGTTTGTCTAATTATATATTCTTTCTTTTCAGATGACCTGGTTTATTTTGGACCCAGCACATGTTCTACATATCAGAGAAGCACAAAAAAACTCCTCTGCTTCATTCAAATCATGTACCTGCAGTCCCTATTTATTTTGGACCCAGCACATGTTCTACATATCAGAGAAGCACAAAAAAACTCCTCTGCCTCATTCAAATCATGTACCTGCAGTCCCTCTTGAGCAATCAAATGAAACTCTGAATCAAGTTGCACTGTTGAGCAAAGGTATTGATATTATTTCTTCTTGTTATGTACAATGTGTTGTTTTTATCATAAGTTTCAACTGACACATTTGTCAAATTATTGAGGACCTAGGCTGGCTTGCATATCTTTGAAGAACTTACTGAGTATATCGCGTTGTGGAGTCCAGGGCAGGATTTTCACGTTGCTCGGTTTGCCGGGCAGTTCTGCTCCCTCGTATTTCCACAGGACGTTCAGTGGGAGCTGTGAGAAAGCAGAGAGGAATGCCTGGAGCTTCTCCTTGGGGAATGATTCACCACGGAGCAGAGAGCCCATGCAGAAATAGATGACGCCTTGGGTGGAGGCGTCGAGAAATTGAGCCAAGTCCTGAAAGGGTTAAAAGAGTGGGCAAAGTTTAGAAAGGATTGAAAATTTGGGCCAAAATCCTGAAAGGGTTAAAAAAGTGGGCAAAGTTTGGAAAGGATTGAAAATTTGGGCCAAAGTTCTGAAAGGGTTAAATATTTGAATTAGGTGCTAAAAGGGTTATTTTAATAAATTGGCTGATTCCTTCGAAGTTTTTTCTTTTTTTTCTGCTTGATAGAGAGGCGGGGGGGATTTTTAA
>NW_007393871.1:0-1090 GCF_000475195.1 Diaphorina citri | reverse complement strand
ATCTCATCTCTTGAACTTCGTGATTTTACAGTTCCTTAACAGGTATCTCTACTTTTTTCTGGGAATCTTCTCTATCACCATATTGTACTTGAAGTCCTCACCTCTAAAGTTTAAACTAGATCCTTTATTTCTATCTTTATACCCATATAACCCATGTAGTAAATTTAATTATTTAGATTCCCATCTATCTTTTTTACTTAAAGTACGAATAGCTTTGATTTTAATTGTACTGATTCAGTTGAGCGAAGTCACAGATATTTGTTGAGTGCCTTTGACTTCTGCAGTCATGAAGTTTTGTCCTTCGAGCAGGGAATCTGAGTCAGAGAAGAAGTCTTATCAATATTCTGATTCACTACAATGAATTCCCCATTCAAGTGCTGAAAAAAATGCGAAGAAGAGAAGTTACTTGAGAAATAATCATTTCCTAAAATATGCTGGGCCTATTCCTTCATACTCTCCAAAGTCCTACTCTACAGTTTATCTTCTAATGCTCAGCCCTGTGCTTTCGCAATCCACATTGATCGTAATATAACATTGTAACAGAATTAATTTTTAAAAATGCAGAGCGCAAAGTGAAGAGTTGTAGAGTATAAACAGTAGGGAATAGGGACCTGGTACTCCTGGACTTTGTAAATTACGAACCTACTTGAAGAGTCAAAGGGATTTTCAAGTGTATGAATTAAATCCCAGTTAGATCCACTTATGGACATGCACGTATTTTGTGTACATTAAATACATAATCAAATAAATAAAATAAATAAATACATACAGTGCATTCATAAAGTCCCTCCCCCCCACCTTAATTTTTGAACCGATGAATTTAGAAACCTGAAATTTTGTCTACAAGCCTATACTTACCTCTAGTTTCTTATAGGCTATGTAAAAATTCAGGGACTTTTTTAGGGTATTTGTAGGTATTTGTAAATTAAATGTATATCACTCACTATAAAGGGGATACTCTATTTCTCTATTAGCATATTGAGACATCTTGTTCTTGGCTAACAGTCTAAATAAAAGACTACCAATTTTTTAACTTTAACAATTCTGTCGAATTATTTCGAACGTTCAATAAAAGTCGCCCCCCCCCCCC
>NW_007393870.1:0-1090 GCF_000475195.1 Diaphorina citri | reverse complement strand
GAGGGAAAGAGAGATATAATGAAGACCTCTGTGTGGTCTGCATGTAGCAGGTGAAATAGATTGGATCTCTCTCTCTCTCTCTTTCTCTCACTCTATCTCTCTGTCTCTTTCTCTCTCTCTCTATCTCTCTCTCACTCTCTCTCCGTCTTTCACTCCCATTCTATCTCTCTCCCCAAAAAAATAAACATGCTTTGTAAGCGCTGTTTCGTGGGTTCGATTCCAGCCCGGGACGAATTTTATCCTGAACAGATAAGGTTCGTTCTCGGAACGACTGGCTTTCTCCTATCTTGTCCTTCTTTTCTCTTCCATTTCCGGACAAGAAGACCTCCGTTACATTTCCCTCTATAAAATCACCTCCGTTTTCATCAAATCTCTCCAAAAAGATTTTAAAGAATTTTCCTTGATTTTCGAGTGGATTTTTTTTCCACCCTGTATGTTTTCTGTTTCATCAAATCATCACCCTGTATAAGGCCTGTTTCATAGTTTACATTTTACATTGTGGAAAGCAAAATATTTAGGTCAGGGTGTGAGACGGTTTAAGTGTAGGGGAAACAGTAAAAAAACAGGGGGGGATAGTAGAAAATGTAGGGGTAAGGGAGACAGGACAGTAGGAGGAAGGGAAAAGATAGCATGCAGGAACGAAGAAGAGAAGGAAGAAGAGAGAGAGAGAGAGAGAACGGATACGTTTATAAAAGGAAAAAAGAAAGAGAAATAGATATGGTGGGAGTGAGTAAGTGGGAGAGAGAAAGAAAAAAAAAGGATTTATATTTATGAAAAAAAGAGAGGGAGAAAAAGAAAGAGGAAGAAGAAGAAGGAGAAGGAGAAGAAGAAGAAGAAGAAGAAGAAGAAGAAGAGAAGAATGACAGAAATAGAGAAGGGTATAGAAAAAGATATACGGATAGTAGGAGATATAGAGAAAGAGAGGGAGAGAGAGATAGAAATAGAATGAGAGAGAAAGAGAGAGAGAGAGTTGGAGAGAGAGAGAGAGGAAATTAATCTGAAAGAGCTCAGTTCTAAGCTCTCTCTTTTCAGTTGAGGCAGAACTTTTCAAAAGCTTGTGGTTCTTCTTAATTCCCTATATCTCTTTCTC
>NW_007393869.1:0-1090 GCF_000475195.1 Diaphorina citri | reverse complement strand
CATCTCCACTAATATCATGGGAAGGTTTTGGTGCATTTGTCATCTCCACTAATATCATGGGAAGGTTTTGGTGCATTTCTCATCTCCACTAATGTTATGATACCGTTATGTTACCCTGAATTTTACGTCTATGTTATTTTTAAGTATATGCATAAATAAGTGTAATGAACATAATGGTGTTATTCTTGTTGTAATCTTGGTCATTAGTTATTAAAATGATTTAATCACTTGAATTTACTCGATCATCACTATCATCAGTGACGCCTATTATAATTTATCAAAGAGCGTATCATGACCAACCTCTGAATCAGAGGATATGTTTGGATGTTTTTATCCACTTCTTCTTTTTGTATTATACGGGGTGTATAAAAAGTCGTTATACAGGGTGGGAGGTATTACACAGTACGTAACACGGTGGTGGGCATACGGCGTAACAGGTTCTCTAGAGCCCTGCGAAACAAGATTTGTGTCACTAGCATTGGTTTGGGTATAGGTAAATATTTTTTTGATCTTAATATGACTTGATCGGGAAATTTTAACCCCGAAGAGATTTTTTGGGAGATATTTTCTTTACCCCTGACAAATTTTCTTTACCCCACAGCAATCACGAGATTATCTTAAAATTAATTTTATCACAACAGCTTTACCTACTCCTAAAATGAGACGAAAACATGAGATTCTTCTTCAATACTTGCGCGACTACAGTAGGTAGGTACTCAAAAATGATGATTATTTTATTATTACTTTAGATAATACATATGTATAGGTTTGCACACTATAATAAATGTTAATAAAAACATATGTAGGTAGGTAGTTAATGTGTAAGTCTGTACCAATACAACCAAAAATATCTATGATCAATATGATCATGTGTGTACGTACTACATATGTATCAATATTAGGTACCTATTTTGTCAATGAACCAATAACTGCCCGAAGCCATCCTCTCCTTAGTCCTTAAGGACCTTGATCCAATGATACTGTTTGTATCATTTCTTTTGTTCATATTGGTTGTGATAGTTCATGGGGTCTGGTGACACAGGTTCCTGGATGAGCATTCTTGACGAAGGTTTAGGTGTTGGGTTCACAG
>NW_007393868.1:0-1090 GCF_000475195.1 Diaphorina citri | reverse complement strand
GGGTTTCCATTTCATTCAATCTTTCCTTTAAGTCTTCAACAAGTGGATTGTCAAGTTTAGCACCAGCTGTAGTTTCATGATCAACTCTTGTGTTTGCATTTTCACTGACAAGAGCATCTCGAGATTTCTCACCACTTGTATTTTTATTGACATATGTATATTCACTTGGGGTACCATTTGTTTTAAATTCATCACCTCTTAGATCTCCATGATTAGGTTTAGTTTTGCTTGGACTACCAGTGAGAGATTGAAGGAAATTGCCGATGGTTTGTTTGATAATTTGCATTGATGTGGGTTTAGCCTCTTTATCGGCTAATCCAGACAATTGGTCACTATCATATTCTATCATGGCTCTACTTATAGTTATATCGTGTTCAGTTTCATTATTTATAATAATATCTTTAGTCGTAGTCATACCAGTATTATTGGATATTTTATGGACTTTCTTTTCAATATCTTCACTCTCTGAATCAAGGTCTAGGAGTGCTCCCAGTATTTCCGGGTAACTAGGGTTATTATTTCCTACAGTATCTCCGATTTCCAACCCTTCAGCTTTGTCAATTTCCAATTTCCTTGGGGTATCCTTTATTACTTGGCCGTTTTCCAAGCCATCATTGCTGGACATGTCTCCAACTTTGCTGCTTTCCAAGCCACCAGTATTGAGATTTACCATAGATTTGTCATTTTCTGAACCACTTGTAAGACGGTTCTCTTCAACTTTGCCAATTTCTAAGCCCTCATTTCTGGCATTTCCAACAATATTAGCTTTTTCTGACTCATTTATACGATCATTTTCACCAGATTTCCCACTTTTCCGGTCACTGCTTAGAGCAGACATACCAAACTCACTTCTACTCTCATCATCACACTCTACTGTGCTTTGATCACCATATTTCGTACTCAAACTAGTCCACATCTGACTGTACTCTTCCATACCTACACTGATTTCACTCTCACTATCGCTAACAGTTTCGTTCGAACCATTCTTATTCACACCTCTCCTGCTTAAACGAAGGTTGCTTTTCCTTGATTCGCGGTCATATTCCGCTGAATCGCAATAATTTTCCCGTAAACCGCGTTTATTTTTCCC
>NW_007393867.1:0-1090 GCF_000475195.1 Diaphorina citri | reverse complement strand
TGTGATGATAGCTTTATAGGTTTTGTAGGAAAAATTGTCGTGCTCGGATCAGAGAGTGGAGTCATATTTTTCAATGTCTAGGTAATAATATCTTGAGGGAAAATCAGAAGGTACGCCTTTTTTTCCTCGTAGCTTGTAGGGACATTATTTTCTGCAATGTTCATTTGACGTCATTGACTTCATAGTTGGAAATTCAAAGAGTAAACAACATTCTCCAAGAAGAACTTTAAGAGCTGTGAGTTGAAGAACTTGAAGTATACCTGCCCTACCTACCTAGGTAATACCTATATCGCTATCTAAGTAGGTACCTGTTCGTCCATATTATATTATTATAGGAACCGAAAAGAATCCTTCTTTCTCAAACGACCAGGTAGGCAACTAGCTTGCTAGCAAGCTAGACACTCAAAATGAATAAGCACCTACTTATTCTTCATCGTTGGAAGAAATTCAAACAGTCTGTTGCCTATGACGCAAATTTGTTTGCACAGAGTTTTAAACTCTATAGGCCCAATGACACTGAGTAAACTTTTGACCGATGAACTTCGTCTTAGGACGGTCAGGTCAAAATCTTCGTTATAGGTGCTTGAACAAATAAGCCAAAACAGTAGGATGGGTGTTCCAAGAGGAGTCAAGCAGAAAATAACAAAATTGGAAAATTAGTAGGTTGAAAGTTAAATCTTAAAAAAAAAAACAACTACCTAATAATTGGATAATTATAGGTAATTACAAATTCTTAAAACTCAAAAACGAGATATTAAATGGTAAATTGACGGAAGAATGATTTGAGTTCCATTCGCTACTCGTAAGTAATAGGCACCTTTTCACCATTTACTACTTCTTTGAAATTCAAGTTGATTAGAGGGCGGATGTTTTTGTTAAAGATTTCTTAATCTCAACTGTTAAGTTCCGATGAAATTTTAATCCCCCACAAAAACACAAATGTGAAAAAAAGGCCAAGGTCCTATCCAAAAACGTCGGCGCTTAAAAGTGGTGAGATCAGAAAATTAAGGCTAAATCTGCATTCCCAATTTTTCGTGTCTGCTGAAAATGCTGGATCTCAATTCCTTCAACCTTCTCTCAATTTCAACTT
>NW_007393866.1:0-1090 GCF_000475195.1 Diaphorina citri | reverse complement strand
TATATTCTTACAAAAAGTTTATTTAAATACCTATGTTACCGAAAATTCAGAACATCAAGATCTACAAAACTCAAGTCAAAACATCTACAAAACAGTCTTGATATGGCCGGGCCAGCTCAACTCAACTCTCGAAATGACCTGAGATTCCACTCCAGCACTGACCCTATACCGGTTTGGTGAAGTCTAATCTGTCCAATGGTCTCCAATCCTACCAGACCTAAAACCCGGCACCAGAAGGTTCAATGATCTCAGCAAGAAAGTCCAGTCATCACTTTATTTCACTTCCTCTATTGAGCAATCGAGCCAAGCACTCTCATTTCTCTTTCTCCTACAATATTGAGCGATAAGCATTCTTTTTTTCGAGACTTTACGTAACTCCGAATGTACCTTTCTTAAGCCCAGTCCATACGATATATCTCTCAACTTGATCTCCTAATGTTCTAACTCTAACTTGGTCTTTTGACGGATACGCTAGTAGGTGTAAGCGATATTTGTGCAAATTTCACTCATTTGGGCCCGAATTTTGCAAAAATATCGCGTACACAAGCTACGATAGGTATGTCTCTCAACTTGGTCTCCCAAACTCGTCTTTAGACAAATCATTGCGGATGTACTTACGCGATATTTGCGCAAATTTCAATCGTTTGGACCTGAATTCTGATCAAATATCGCGTATACACAAGCGACAATCTGTCGAAAAACCAGGCTGGAAAACCAAGTAAACCAAGTTAGAAGCCATCATGTCGTAGCTTGTGTACCGGGCTTTATACATACTTCTTTCAATAGTTACATTAATATCATATGAGATTATGTGGATCAGTTTTTATGTTCTTTTTCGTGTTTGTGAGAACCGGTTAATCAGATTTTTTAATAAAAAGTAAATCTGGAACGACGGTATTTTTTATTAGGTACCTATCAAAATACATCAGTTACCTCAGGGTTTTTGGTTCAACATCCGAGTTAGGTTCACTGATTCTGTTGGTTCCATTAAATTTCCAACAGAATTTAGACATGGGTTGAATGGTTGAGAAACAGGGGATGGTAAAAGGGATGTAGCAGGCCAGAAGGGATGTAACAGGGAGTAAAGGAT
>NW_007393865.1:0-1090 GCF_000475195.1 Diaphorina citri | reverse complement strand
GGTTTTAGTTTAGAGTCCGTTTTTTTTAGATAAGTGTTTGTATTTTTTTCAATTATTTTTCTGATTTTATCAGTTAGTGAATTTGCTGCTGTGTTTGGATTTTGACAATCCAGAATATCTTCCCATGTTTCTTGCGAGATGTCCCTGGTAATACTATTAATGTTCAATTTATTTATTGGTGTTACATGGCCTGGTATCTGAGCGGTTTTATCTTCTCTGAGTTTTATTGTAAGGACGGTTGAATAGTGATCTGATGTTGAAGTATGTACTATCATTGTAGAGATATTTTCGTTAATCTTTGGTCCTACAAACATGTGATCTAAGCAGCTCTTAGATGCTTTTCTCGTTACTTTATTAATAAAGGACATCAACCCTTTCATTGCCATTATGTTAAGATAATCATTTACTGAGGTATCCTTTCGGTTTAACAAATTTATGTTGATGTCGCCTGTTAAGAAATTTATCGAATTTTTATCACAGTGTCTAGCTAGGGTTTCCTCTAAGCCTTGTAAAAAGTTTGGTATTTGACCACTGGGCGATCTATAGAATGCAAAACCTACGAACTGTTTATTCTTTTTCTTTATTGTTAACTTTAAGCCGTTACAGTCCTGAATGAAAATTTCCTCTGTACTATGTTCTAGGTTTTCGTTAATATAAACTATTACACCGTCTGTTTTGCGAGGGTTATTTTTCGTGAAATACATTTTATATCCTTCGAATATGTATTGATCCACATGCATGTCTGCCTTACCAATATGACACTCACTAAGAACTATACAGTCGAAATTTGTTTTCAAACTCGTGAAAATTATTTGGAGTTCTTCATATTTTTTATTAATGCTGCACACATTCATGTGGAACAATTTGAAACCTTCTGACTCCTGTAGGTATTGGTTTAAGTCATCCAAGTTTCCTTCTTTGGTTTTATCCTCCTCAAAATCTATTTGAAACAACATATCTTTATTGCTACCCATTTTTTATGATGAGTTCACATAGAATAACGTAAAGGTAATGAACAAGGGTAATAATAGTTATTAGAAGTAAGTAAATGTACAAGTTTGTTAAAATAATCGGAAACCAAAGGAGGAAA
>NW_007393864.1:0-1090 GCF_000475195.1 Diaphorina citri | reverse complement strand
AAGATTTCAACACGATGAAATATTGAAAATCATCAACCGAAATAAATCCCCCTTGATCAACGGTCAAGCCCGGAGAAATGAGAATCATGAAAGAAATGAGTCTAGTTTCATCACTTGAATCACGTTCTGCTACCATTAGGCCAGAAGGCCACAATACCTTCAGGTCTTCGGCCTTCACCTATAAGGAGCAATATTTTGATATCGATGGCTGTACCAACCAAAGGTCGTGGAGGTCACAATTTCTGTATTGTGTTCTCAAATAAACACTTCTCGAGATTGTTGTACCATTATTAATATCGGTTCAATTTTATATAACCTAATAACAAATCGCTATCTCGCACCGGTTATTACTTTCCTGCAAGACAAGAGAGTTCTCGGCGGAGATGTATAGGTTCTATTAATCAAAGTATTGATTTGAAATTGGATTGCAATTGCACAACGGCGGGCAATCCCTATCTACACATGGAAATACGCAGAGGAACCGAATTTGTTTTTTGATTGCTCCGAGCGTGAGGCAATTTTAATATAAAGCAAAGAGATCGCAATAGTAACGCGGTGATTTAGATGAAGAGGTGCTGTGTCCTTCAATAAGAATAAATAAGATGATGTGCTTGCTACTCGCACTTTGAAAACGTGATTCTAGGTACTCTAATTCTGATCTACTTGAGTAAACCAACTGAAATCCAAACAAATGACGCCATAGGAAATGTGTAACATTGATAAGGATATAAATTTCCTACGCATTTCGGGATTTAAACCTGGTTCTATAGCTCTGGTAAGGTGACTGTAGGAAACCAATCCTTGGCCGGTTGAAATCGCTCCAGACATGTGGATATTTTCAATCACAGATAGCGTCAGCATTCAACGTTTTATCAGCTCCGTGCCCTTTAGCTTTTAACGTTTCGAGCTAAATGATCTAAGAAGTTGTAATTTTACACTTCTAACATGAACTATGTAGGAACGCCATGCAAATGCTGGCTTGTCACCTTGATACAACAAGACTACAAGATCTATTAGCTTGATATAAATAATACATTATGTTACCATCTCTAGTCCCATTATGGTTGTACTCCGGGAGATACCATGCGTA
>NW_007393863.1:0-1090 GCF_000475195.1 Diaphorina citri | reverse complement strand
AACTCTGTCGATTGGTCACATCGAATAGTAGGAGAAGAGCTACCAACACAAAGAGAAAATTGGACAGCATTATTATTATTAAGCAGAAAAGAACCATTCAAAAGTAGGTAGTAGGTAGTCAATTCAAAATACTTATTAGGTACTTACCGTGAGCGTCCCTATAATAGGCGTGAGTGACACTACGAAACCTCTCCTGTCCTGCAGTGTCCCATATTTGTAGCTTCACATTACAGTCATCCACACTCACGATCTTATTCTGGGGACAGAAGAGGGAGAAAGATCATCGGTCGGGTGGAAAAACAGAAAAAAAAGGCTTTCTAGTAGGTAGGTACTGGATTCGTATAAGCTCAGCCCAAATTTTAGGACTGTTTGCCCCTACACGCCATCCTCACAGAGTGGGCTTTTTGTGTTCATAGTTCGTACTATCTAACTATTGAATGTACCTATTTAGGTACCTAATAAACTTAGCACAAAAGCTTGGGCTCATAAAAATTAATGTGAATTTGAATTTGAAGACCAGCACCCACGCTACAACCCTGCTTTCTCTTCAAAGGGTACATATACATACGTTGCTCAGCCCAAATTTTAGGACTGTTTGCCCCTACACGCCATCCTCACAGAGTGGGCTTTTTGTGTTCATAGTTCGTACTATCTAACTACTGAATGTACCTATGTACCTAGGTACCTAATAAACTTAGAACAAAAGCTTGGGCTCATAAAAATTAATGTGAATTTGAAGACCAGCAACCACGCTACAACCCTGCTTTCTCTTCAAAGGGTACATCAACATACGTATCTAGGTATTATACGCACTTGGCCCAATAATTGGACAGCATGCGGCCTTTGAATCGAGATCTTTTGAACTTGAGAAGCCCCACAAAAGCGAAAGGAGAAAGAGAAGAGTAGCGGAGGAGGACGAGAAAGGAAGTAAAAAGGAGGAGAGAGGAAGAGGAGCTAGAGAGATGAAAGAGAAATGAGGGAGAGAGAAAGATACAAGATCGTGTAGGCGACTTAGGCGCTCAATTTATTTGAAACTCACAAAATCCAAAATCTGCGTCCATTGACAATATTCGAAAACCTAGGTAGGCAT
>NW_007393862.1:0-1090 GCF_000475195.1 Diaphorina citri | reverse complement strand
GGTCGACCTATAGGTATATCAAATTAAAGGTCTTTTTACCAGGAACACGAAAGTGGTGGTGCAAATTTTGTCCAGAAAGCCAAAAAGCCAAAAAACTGGTTTTTTGGGAAATTTTTCTCACACAAATGAGCTCTGATCTTGAAACTTGACGCGACGACCTTTGAACTCAAAGCGAGAAAGTTTTAGATAACACTTCAGTCGTTAATTTAAAATTCAGTCGTTATAATACATACCTATATGCTGAATATTAAACAAATTAGGTACCTAGGTACATAATAGGTACTGATTTAACCACGATCGAATAAACTACGGACTTAAAAATTCCCGGAGGGATGGGCCCAACTTGTTACAGAGAGGTTTTCAATTTCAAATAATTAAATGAAATTTATGTTTCGGAAGTTTCTATCCCTGTCTCTTGAAATAACTTAGCTAATACGATAGCGGCATTGGATGGCCTTTTACAAGAGGCTATTAATGTTAAGGAGTTTGTAGGGAGGTAGGTAGTAGGTAGGGATCTAGATAATAATACGCGCAAGAAAAAAGTAATAGGTACCTAGGTACTATGATTTGTATGAACGCCGTAAAACCCAAGTGAGTATGCAATGTGCAATGAAAGAAAAAAATTGAGAATAGTGGAAAAGTCTGTATCACAGAATTTCTAATTTAAGGTAATTTCACATTCCCAATTCCTATTTAATTGGTGGAGGTCTCTGGAAATCCTCGTTTTACAGACTTTTATTTCAGTACCTATCAGAAAATTCAGTATTAAATAGGAGATAAGAAAAAAGTAATAGGTACCTAGGTACTATGATTTGTATGAACGCCGTAAAACCCAAGTGAGTATGCAATGTGCAATGAAAGAAAAATTTTGAGAATAGTGGAAAAGTCTGTATCACAGAATTTCTAATTTTAGGTAATTTCACATTCCCAATTCCTATTTAATTGGTGGAGGTCTCTGGAAATCCTCGTTTTACAGACTTTTAATATTCAGTACCTATCAGAAAATTCAGTATTATATAGGAGGAGATGTCTAGAGGTAATATTTTTACAGAATTCCAATTTATTATTAGAACTCTCTCTCTCTCTCTCT
>NW_007393861.1:0-1090 GCF_000475195.1 Diaphorina citri | reverse complement strand
TTATTTACAAAACTTTGTATTTATTTCTGTCTTATTATACAATGAACATGCAACTTTCCCATCCAAGGATTCTATTGTGCGAACTTGGATGTGGAGAGGATGGAGGAAATAGATTTTGGCTTCGGACAGAGAGAAATATTACCGAGTATCAATCATTTGTGAACAAACTTTTGTTGAAATCTCTCTATTCTTAAATGATAGTAGTCAGATGTATTGTTAAAGATTGTTATTAATTGCTAACTTCACAAACTATTGTTAATGGAGTTCGCCCGCCTCTGAGATTTTGTGGCGGACTAGTAGCTTTACCATTTTTCAATCCGAAGGCGAAAGTTCTAGGTTCGAAGCTCGGTAGGGGTAGGAATTTCTGAGCGAATTCGGCTGTCCTCAAATTTACCGAGTATCAATCATTTGTGAACAAACTTTTGTTGAAATCTCTCTATTCTTAAATGATAGTAGTCAGATGTATTGTTAAAGATTGTTATTAATTGCTAACTTCACAAACTATATTGTTAACGGAGTTCGCCCGCCTCTGAGATTTTGTGCCAGACTAGTAGCTTTATCATTTTTCAATCCGAAGGCGAAAGTTCTAGGTTCGAAGCTCGGTAGGGGTAAGAATTTCTGAGCGAATTCGGCTGTCCTTAGAATGGATATAAGGATATATGTATCTAAAAGGCTAGTGTCCTGATCCCCAAACAACTCAGTATACTCTTCACTTGTTGTCCAAGTGCATGAATCTCTATGGAGCCCTTAGCCCTTAATTCTCAAACAAAAGGCTAGTGTCCTGATCCCCAAACAACTCAGTATACTCTTCACTTTTTGTCCAAGTGCATGAATCTCTATGGAGCCCTTAGCCCTTTATTCTCAAACTAGGGCTCTTTGAGAAATTTCCCATTTCCCCTTACATCATTATGTTTGACGAAAACTGAGAAGCAACAACTTAACAAAGGAATAAACGAAGCTCTCCCTAAGCTGCTTGGAAACTTCAAACAAGCACATCAGGTAGAAAAATAGAAAGCTTTTAGGATTAGAGAGAATTTTAGAGTGAGCAGTGAGGTGTAACGCGTACGGGGGGGTGACGTAAGTAGCTTTG
>NW_007393860.1:0-1090 GCF_000475195.1 Diaphorina citri | reverse complement strand
AAAACAACCTGGGCCTTCATTTCTTCAACTCAATACATGAACCCTCCAAGAAATTCAACATCCAAGTCATTATAGCACTAAAGTGTTGATTGGAAAGCTGGCCCCTTGAGGACAAAAAGAAAAAAAAAATCTGTGCATACCTACATCAGTCAGAAACTTTTGCAAATCTCTCTTTCTCTGGGTTAGTTTGGGGTCTCTTGGGAGCCCTTTATTGTGAGAACCAATACACTGACTTACCAGTGTATCCATTGTAAGTGGCTGCCATAGTAGAGGAACACTTGTGTCGAGTGAAATGGGTCTGTCGGGGATATTCAATGGTGACAACACATTTTGTACAGAACACACTTAAAGGAGCACTTTCATGGCAATATTTTCCATATAGTGATATTACCTAGTCACCATCCACGTAATTTGTACAGTAGAAAGCATTCAAACTGATTTAATTAGTTGAATTCAATAAAAATCACACACCTTCATAACCACACACGAAACACGCCAGTTTTAAAATTTCCAAAATTCAAATTTTACCGCCATGAGTTTTTGTTTACGAAAAGTTGGCTTCACTTTTTGAAAACCCCCTAAAATCCACTCTTTAAGACCTCCTTGTGTGTACTGCATATTGCATAAGGATCGGGCAGATTTTAAGGCGCAAAAAGTTAGGCACATTGCATATACTAGTAGTTTCACGGCGGTGTTATGATTACTTGTTTTCAACTTTTCGAGAATTCCCATTTCTCAGAGCAACGTTGTGCGTGGTTGGTATTTGGATGAGGGACAATTTTAGTAATTGCGTGCTACTGGCTTTTCCTGGCCCACTCAAGCTGGGTGAGATTCTGAGATTTATGTGAATAGACAGGTAGCTTGTCGCCAAAGAGAGGGTAATAAATCACATCACGAAAGACCTTAGCAGATGATGTTAACCCCATTTAAAAAAAGGCCTCAGGTTGGTTACCTTAGTTATCCTAAGAAAAAAAGCCTTTTGGCTGAGTGCCCATACATTCTGGAATGTTGAAAAAGAGATTGAAAAGTTATAAATATTTGTGTAAAAAAAAAGGAGAATTAGATATATTTTTTCATTTATTTTCATAGG
>NW_007393859.1:0-1090 GCF_000475195.1 Diaphorina citri | reverse complement strand
AGATATTTAATTTTAATTAAAGTTTTCAATTTTTCATCAAAATCCTTGAAAAGTATGTTAACAAAAAACGCTGTAACTAATAGAAAAAAAAGTCATCACTGCAGTTCAAACGCTGGAATATAGAGCGCACCACGGTCTATTCAAAAAACTGTTTTACGCAAAAAGGGCAAAAAATTCAAAAGCGAATTGCGTAACCCTTTCTTTACTATATCTGTCACTGTCACTTTCCTAATGTCGGATAAGAGGCAGACTTTGGAAATCGATCTCAGGACTCTCTGCATCGTAAGCGTGAAGAGACACATGACTAACTCTTCGTTCGTTTTTTTATTTCTTTCAGAACGCCAACCACCCCAGTGTTCGGTTCTAACCCTGGCAATTATTTCCGATTCTGAATACTTACTTCAGAAAATGCTTCATTGCTTTCGTTACCTACGTTAAGGTAACCCGAAAAGTTTACCTTGAATTTTGACGTTTTAGGTTGTAAGCAACATTTGTGTTCATTTTACTGTAGTAACCTTAGAGTTCAATCTTAAATTTCTATGTTTCGGATTGAAGCAATATTTTTGTTCATTTCATCTATGGTAACATCGGAATTTTACTTTGAATTTATAGTTTTAGCGTTAATGTTCATTTTATAGTCGAATATTTTACCTTGAATTCCTAGTTTTAGATTTTAAGAAAAAATTATTTTTACTGAATTTTACTTTGAATTTATAGTTTTAGCGTTAATGTTCATTTTATAGTCGAATATTTTACCTTGAATTCCTAGTTTTAGATTTTAAGGAAAAAAAATTATGTTTACAGTTTGTGAAGAGGTTTATTTTTTGTTTCCGTTGTTTTTTGAGTGTTTAAATTTATGTTTACGTTTTGACGTCTGGTTGCTCCCCCCTCTAGAGTGTGCAATTATCACTGCAGCCTTTGCAGATTTATTGTGACAACCTTGTCATGACTCTTAACATTTTAATTGCACTCGGATTTTTCTTTTCTATTCTTTTATTTTTAACCTTATATTAAACGTTTTCTCTATCTGGTATCAAACGATTAGCCCTAAGTATTTTTCTCACATCACGAAGAGAACTTATCAAAGTAA
>NW_007393858.1:0-1090 GCF_000475195.1 Diaphorina citri | reverse complement strand
GACTAGGCGGTTTGAGCTTGTTGAATTTGTTACTGCTCTCCCTGTACTGCTTGGCACAACTGAAAATGAATCAGAAATGGAGGAGTTGCAATTGGGAAAATATTATTAATAAATGATCGATCCCTACATAAAAAGTTGTGAAAAATCCGAATCTGAGGTCAACACTCCGAAAAAGTAACTTTAAAAGGTCGAAAATTCAATTTTTAATTGCCGTTCTAATGGAAAAGTTCAGGACAAGAGGTTTTATCTAAACTCACTACCGTGCTTAATGACATCCAGGGGTGGTTCACGGCAAACAGATTGACCTTGAACGCGGACAAGACCACCTTTGTCTATTTCAACCCCCACAATCCTGATTCTCTCCAGATTTCACGTCAAAATGCGCAGAAACGCTTGCGCACAAACAAACGAAGCGGGAGTCATGAATTATGACGTCATCGCCTACAAGAGCGTATGCCGTGACGTCAAACTTCACGATTTACCGGTATTTTTTAAATCGATTTATCTCGGTATCTAGAAGTCGTAGAAGAAAAAGAAAAATTCCGTTGGTCCTATTTTTTCCTGCTCTATGACTTTGAACCATCACCCAAGTAAGCGCAACTGATCTATTAAAAAAAATGAAACATCAAAATGAAATTTGGAAAAATCAAATCTCAAATTATTTGTGGTCAAGCAGTGGTTTTTCACAACTTTTTGTGGATATAACACTATAACAGCATTACTAAGTCAATTTAACCTCCTTTGCAATCAATTTAACACCACATTTAGTTTGGTCAGAAAATTTCTCCCCGGTTGGGATTCGAACCCAACACCTCTGAAACACTCAGCCACTGTTACTTACTTGAGAACTTCTAGTAGAAATATACAAAGATCAGCGCTCCATTCCAGTCTAACCGTATCGAAAAGAAAAATTCCGTTGGTCCTATTTTTTCCTGCTCTATGACTTTGAACCATCACCCAAGTAAGCGCAACTGATCTATTAAAAAAAAATGAAACATCAAAATGAAATTTAGAAAAATCAAATCTCAAATTATTTGTGGTCAAGCAGTGGTTTTTCACAACTTTTTGTGGATATAACACTATAACAGCA
>NW_007393857.1:0-1090 GCF_000475195.1 Diaphorina citri | reverse complement strand
AGAACACTCCAAAGCCCGGTTCACACAGGCTTCGAGTTCCGCCCGGGGCGAACTTTATCCTCAACAGTGAAGGAGTAACAGTAAAGGCGTCAATTCTTTGGATTGCCAAGAGTCAATACTTTGGTCTTCCTTTCTATTTCAAACTCCTTAAATTTTAAATCAAACTCCTTAAAATCTGAGGAATTACAGGGAATCCCTAAAACAAGGATTCCTCCTTGGATGGGATTTTAAGGCGGATTTTTTCCCGTGTAGATATATTTCCACTATCCAAAAATTCCACAACCACACTATACTTGCCTTTGTAAACCGGGCTTAAAGTATGAGGGAGAACACACATCAGCGCTTCCAAAGTTAACTTGACAGAAAATGCTGAAACTCAAATTAGCATGAGTGAGATTCCACCGAGCTACTGGGGTGGTTTGGAACCCGGGGATATTTATACTGTGTGACTCAAGATAAAAAAAATTCCGAGGCCCTTTTAAAGCTCTGCCTTGAGGAGCCATTTTGAAGTTCTGGGCGGGTATTCCTTCGTAATTTCTTGCCGTCTTTAGAATGCATGTTTGTCATCTGTGATATGTCAAACTGAAAACGAGCTGCAACATTTGTGTGAGAGGGAAAGAGAGAGAGCGAGAAAGTGAGAGAGAGAGAGAGAGAGCTGCCAGGATATACACTCATACTCATTACTCAGTGACTGAAACGTGGCCTCTTCTGTGATTTTGTGACACCCAAATCCGAAATCAGATGGATCAAGCATTTTCTGGAAATTTTGAAAATCTGGCACATCTAGGCCAAAAAAGTTGGCGAAAACTTCTCTTGAAACTTGGAGAAGTCTAAAAAAGTCAGCTCAAAAAGTTGGGAACTGTTTTCATGGTGAGGCGTCAATGCGTCATGAAGAGATTTAAGTTCATCACGTACCTTTATCCTACATTATTCTACGTAATGTGCAAAATAGTGGAGGCGCCAACTATGTAGTTCAATTATATTTCGACCATCCCCAGAAACCAGACTTTATCCGGAAACACCAGTTCCATAAAGTAATTGAAGAGGGATCCTCCAGGACCGTATGACAGGATGGGAAGTCCTGATGGTG
>NW_007393856.1:0-1090 GCF_000475195.1 Diaphorina citri | reverse complement strand
TTTCTCCTATCCTGTCTTCCTTCTTTCTTCGATTTCGGGACAATAAGACCATAGCAGTTACAGTTCCCTCTGTCAAACTATTAAAAAAAAAAGTTTGAAACTAAAGGCTAAGTCATTATTAATTTTTTGAAACTAAAGGCTAAGTCATTATTAATTTTTTGAAACTAAAGGCTAAATGGTTCGTTATACATTTCAGTTTTCGAAAGGTTCTTCTAAGGCCTGCCACTTACTATCAGGTAGATCTGACAGGGGGAACTTTCCAGCCGTACCTGTCACATCTATCTGATAGTGTGTGTGCTTATCAGGAATCAGGTAGACCTGACAGGCGGACCTGATCAGGCGTACCTGTCAGGTCTACCTCATAGTGAGTGGCTGGCCTAAAGGTGCGTCTAGAATACTTTTGATCGACCATAGTGTAGGTCTGTAGGTCCTACATGCTTGCTCAAGAATATATTGGGTAATAATTTTGTTCTTTGTAGGGAGAGAGTTAGAGGAAGAGGGAAAGAGAGGGACAGAGAGGGCGAGAGAGAGAGAAAGAGAGGGAGGGAGGGAGAGAGAGAGAGAGAGAGAGAGAGAGAGAGAGAGAGAGAGAGAAACATTCGCAAATCAAGCTATTTACCCCAAAAGGCCCCCTTTCCACTTAGCTTAGGCACGACATCATTAATTCAAGAAGTGTGTAACATCAGGTTGAAAATTAGGGGGGGGGGGCGTTTAAACTGTCAACGTAAAGCAACAATTTGAACATAAAACGATTAAGAAGGTTTATGAGGTCCCCCTGGGACCCATTACTCCTGAAAGGGTTAATGGAGTTGATAAAGGTTACAAGCTACAACTAGATTAGGTACCTGTAAGTTGAAACCGAATTTTATATCAGTCGCGCTGGGTGATGTTTCAAAGTCATAGAGCAGGAAAAATGAGGACCAACGGAATTTTTCTTTTTCTTCTACGACTTCTAGATAACGAGATAAATCGATTTAAATAATACCGGTAAATCGTAAAGTTTGACGTCACGACGACATATGCTCCCGTAGGCGATGACGTCATAATTCATGACTCCCGCTTCGTTTGTTTGTGCGCAAGCGTTTCTGCG
>NW_007393855.1:0-1091 GCF_000475195.1 Diaphorina citri | reverse complement strand
GTACCTGGAAAAACTGAAGCGTTAAATGTTTTATTAACTGTGTGATTGTGAAATATTTTCTGTCACAGACGACCGAGAAAAAATGAGGAAGGGAATGCTAATGAAAATTAGGAAAATAAATAACAAACTTGCTGTTTTCACCGCCCGTTTTGTTTATTTACTCTAAAATAATTACCTTCTGCTAGTACTTTACCTTGTGTGTGAGAAGCTACGCAGGCAGTTGTTTTCAAAACTTTGCGATGGCAGTTGTGCCTCCTATAACAATGATCATGCAAAGTTGAAAGATATGATGCGATAAACATTTGATTCTTCTACATAAACACTGAAGAATTTCTTCTTTTTCCTTCCCTATTTTGTTTCTCCAACTCGTTATTCCGTAATAAATGTCAACTTATTCACTTTAGTCCAATTGTAAATAAATTTTCCCATGGGATTCCCCTGTGTTTTGGAGCTTTATTCACTTCACTTCTTTTCAAAGATTTTCCCTTTACTTTTTCGATGTCTGCCAAATATCCTACCTGATTTTTAATTTGTATTGTGACGTTTTATGTGTGATTGGGCTAGTGTGAAAGACTTGCTCAAGTGATCCCTCTTAAGTTAAGCATTTTTACTCCATTTCGTTTGATTTCAGGAACCGATTGGAAAGCAATTCAGAACACTGGAATGCGTTACTTTTGAACCTGAGGGAACTTAGTGACTGGGTATTTAGGAAAGATGCTGAACTGTCTAGATTGGGTCCTGTAGGAGGTGATATCAATGTCCTACAGAAACAAGAGGTAAGCCAGCACAGTGTTACATTGTTGAACTTGTGGAATGAGCTGAGAATAATTGAACAAAAAATCATTCTATCATTTTTTTACTTTCTATTACTGCAGTATTTAATCTGATATCTATTGCTCCAGGCGTTTTAAGATAGTTGCTAGTATATTTGGAACATTCGTATCTAGGTGTTGGTCAGTACAATGTGTACTGCTGTATTGAAAAGATAATTTGGTATGGGTTTTCCATAAAACATCATTTTGAAAATTTGTTGACAAACTTTCCTTGATTTTATTTCCAGGATGATCATCGTGCGTTCAGACGACAACTGG
>NW_007393854.1:0-1091 GCF_000475195.1 Diaphorina citri | reverse complement strand
TCTATCACGCAGCGTCGTTACCATGGCAACACAATGCTTGTTAGCCTTATGTAAAAACTTTCCTATGAAACAAAAAAAGAATTTGTGTTGTTCGTACTTTCAAATTATTCTCAATGTACGTACAATACTTGCCTTGCTACCTATCTCCTTATCTAAGTAAATAATGAAGTTACAAGTTAATTCTTCCTCAGTGGCGGCTCGTGGTCAGATGAATAGGTGAAGGGCTTTTCATAAATTAAGCAAATAGTACGTAGGTAGGTACATACAAGAAACTAAATGTATACTTATAGTCTTATACATGCAATACTGAAATTAGTAGGTATTATTAGTAAGTATTACATAGGGTTGCCAACTTTTTTTTTCGGCATATACCGTACAAACTAGCAAAATGGTGAAAAAATACGGATTTCCCGATTTTTACCCGGAACAAAGGCATGCAAAATACG
This sequence comes from Diaphorina citri, assembly GCF_000475195.1. Classification (NCBI taxonomy): domain Eukaryota; kingdom Metazoa; phylum Arthropoda; class Insecta; order Hemiptera; family Psyllidae; genus Diaphorina; species Diaphorina citri. The sequence continues at coordinate 645 of NW_007393854.1, read as the reverse complement.
GATTGTTCCGGAAATAACGTAGGTACGGTTGGCAACTCTAGTATTTGGCAACCCTAGTGCAGGTATTTAATTCAAAACAAAGTAACTGATAAAATATAAAAACACACAAATAACATGCTACGAGCGAAAAAAAAAGATTGAGACTGATTAAATATTAAATTAAATCCTGTCTGGGTACCCAACGGCCAACGGCTAGTATAGTAGGTACCCCGGTAACTACCCCTCCCTCCATTCATGAAAATATTATATTGTGAAGGGGTTTAAAACAGATCTTCACTTGAACTCGTATGAACTTGTTGTATCAGAGTACGCACGACAACAACACTGTACGCAAATTTAAGGTTGTCATGGCAACCCTAGTACTGAGTTGTACCGGACTTCCGGAAATAACGTACGGTTGGCAACCCTAGTATTATAAAACATGCAGGTATTTAACTCAAAACAAAGTAACTAATCTTTAAAACAAACACACAAATAACATGACACGAGCGAACTTGAACTCGTATGAACTTGTTGTATCAGAGTACGCACGACAACAACACTGTACGCAAATTTAAGGTTGTCATAAAAGGTGCGTGAAGTTAGCACCACAACTTTTGCTGCGAATTTGTACCAAAGCCCATCATTTAGTACCCATTTTGTTCC
>NW_007393853.1:0-1091 GCF_000475195.1 Diaphorina citri | reverse complement strand
GATTAGAGCTGTTTCAATTGATGTACCAGGGACGGATTGTTTTGCTTGTTTTGACTTTTCATCTTGGAAAGCATTGCCTAATTCCAACATTCCACATTGTTTGAATATCTGATAATCTGATTGAATATTTTGAGCTTTAGACAAGTAGAACAGCTTGGATTCACATTTCTAATAATATTGTTAAATATCTCCATTTACATCATCTTTTTCCTTCGAAGATTTCCCAATAGCTTGTTGAGTCTTCTGGCAATTTCTACAACCCCTTTTTTTCAGACACCTCAGTTTTGGTAGTATATCAAGTCCGCTCAAATCAAGGTCTATTTTTTCAAATACATTTTTCCGTTGAGGTTGATGACCAGAGTCCGACAACTTTGGTGATCTCGACAATAATGACGCTGTATTGACGGGTTTTGCACCATTGAGAACATCACATTTTGTCCTTTCCATGATTTTCATCTTCCGTTCGGCGACAATATGTAGGTATATTGTGAAATGACTTCCAGGGATACATCTTCGCTTCGACTCAAAAAAAAAAAAATATATATATAATCGACAAATTAAAATGAAAGAGACAACATCGGAAGTTCGTCAACCTTTTTGGAGACGAAGAGAGTGAGCTTATACGTACATCCCTGTACATAGATATAAGAGTACCTACATTCTTGAAATTTTCTTTTCTTACTTTATCTTTGCTCCGACTGTAATTTTCCGTTTCTTGTGTACATTTTCAGCTACCATTAAGAGATATGTCTTCCCTTTCAAAATGTTCTGTTAGTTACCTCGGAAAATGTCACCATCTCCTAACTTTTTGACAGTTTGACGTCAGTGACCAAATGGTAGCACAAATGTCTTGACATAGAACATTTCACCAAGATTGATCTGAATCGGCCAATCGGGCATTATTCAGTTGTTTAAGTTTTGGATGCGATTACGCGTTTATATTGATTTTTTGAAGGAAGAAATTCTGACATAACGCATGATTGTTGTGTTTCCATAACATCCTCACTGACTATATTTGTCAGGATCAACAGAGCTGTTCTCCAGGTGAGCTCTTTGTTATTGGTTCTGTTGCAATACTTGTCTCTCCTCTC
>NW_007393852.1:0-1091 GCF_000475195.1 Diaphorina citri | reverse complement strand
CTCCTTTCTTGCTTTTTCTACATAGAGAGATACGGTTGAATTGTTGAATAACATAGCACTCAGCTTCCTCCTCGGTTACGTTGGTCTCTGTTAATATAAGAAAATCGAGTTTAGGTAAGATGTTCTGTAATTTCATCAAAAGCCAATCCCAGTTTTTCCTTAGACTTCGTATGTTCACATGTAACAGTGATAGAATATCATTCCTTAATTTTGTTCCCCAGTTGTATAAGGTATCATCTTGTTCATTATGAATTTTATTATTATTTTTAATGTTTTTTAATAAATAATCTATGTTTAACCTAGCCATGATCTAACTATGTTCCTAACAAGTATCGAGTGTTCTGCGAGTTGACTATTATGGTTAGATCTTGGCCAGATCATCCATACAAGTCAATCGCATGACATTGGATTCTTGTGTCTTTTTTAATAGAATCTTCCCATCCCTAACCCATAAGTATTACCACCCTTCCCACCACTTCTCTACCAATTCCTCTCCAACCGCTTCCTTTTCCACTTTCCCCCCACCAATACCATACCTAACCCTCCACTCACTTACCATCCATACCACCCCTAACCCTCCAACCACTTCTTTCACCCCGTCCCACCTCTAACCATCCATACCATCCAACCCACATTAAACCCTCCAACCACTTTCCACCCCTAACCCTCCATCCACTTACATACCACTCCACCCCAAACCCTCCCAAAACCATCTCCACTTCACACAATATCTCGACTTGAGTGCTTTGGATAATTTACACACACTATCAAAAGCGTCCCCCCCCCTCTCTCTCTCTCTCTCTCTTTCAGCCCCGAAATATGAACGTGTAAATTGTATCCGTATAGAAGTATAGAAAGCTATACGTATTATACGTTTAGTAGACTTTTAGACATACATATTATGTATTACGTCAAGTCTATTATGCAAGTATGAGTACATATTATGTAAATCAAAGTATGTATACGTGGCTACATACGTATATAGGTGTACATAGTAAATGTGTATACGTTATGCATGGGCTACAACTTACAACACCTACAAACCTACAGACAGTATGTTTCAAATAGCTCTTATTTTGTTAACACACACA
>NW_007393851.1:0-1091 GCF_000475195.1 Diaphorina citri | reverse complement strand
TCAAAAATTACCTTGTCTAGTTGTTATCTTTCACTCAAGAGTCCAATATTATTTCTAATGTGCATTGGCAATTGTGTACCTGTCGTTCCCATGTCCAAATATTGGAAATATTTTCGATTTTAATTGAATTAATTACGAATGCAAATATACGTCAAGAGAAAATTATTCAGTACATTCGCAATATTTGAACACGTTATGATTTCCGTGTGTGTATAAATTAATTGAAATGTTTACGTCTCGTTAGATTCCGACTGTAATACGTGCGATATTGTACGTCATGTTTTCATACATTACTCGTAAAGCCCACGTGAACGTTGTGTTTTCTATTTTCGTTCAATCTAGGTAATACGTGCGATATTGTACGTCATGTTTTCATACATTACTCGTAAAGCCCACGTGAACGTTGTGTTTTCTATTTTCGATACGTGCGATATTGTACGTCATGTTTTCATACATTACTCGTAAAGCCCACGTGAACGTTGTGTTTTCTATTTTCGTTCAATCTATATTTAATAAAATCCTTGCAATGTTTGAGTTTATGCAAAATGTTGCTCTAGATTGATTAAACAGGGTTGGCAGAGATGGAGCTCATTGACACTTGCTCGCGGACCACCTGAAACCTTCTCGCGGACCACTAGTGGTCCACGGACCATAGGTTAAGAATGGCTGCTCTAGATTGATTAAACAGGGTTGGCAGAGATGGAGCTCGGGGTGTGGTGTGTGTGGGGGGGAGTGTATTTGTGTGTGTGTGGTGGTCCCGTACAAAGGACGGGTCAACCACTAGTCTATATAAATAATAAAATCCTTGCAATGTTTGAGTTTATGCAAAATGTTGCTCTATATTGATTAAACAGGGTTGGCAGAGATGGAGCTCATTGACACTTGTACTGTAACAAAATTATGACTCTTGAAGAAAATCCTCCATTTCTTCTAGAATGGAGTTCTATTCAATTCAGGAACATTCAATCAGAAACATCCGTTTTGCAAGCCAAGTGTGATTCCCACACTCGGCAACAAAGGTTGTACTCAAACAATAGACTCCTTTCCGACCATATAACACATTTCGTCGTAAATCTTTCACCTCGCCCTGA
>NW_007393850.1:0-1091 GCF_000475195.1 Diaphorina citri | reverse complement strand
GAAAGTTTCCTTCTGTTTTAACTTGGTCAGTGCTCTTTGTTGAAGATCCAATAGAATTGGGAGAACTTTGGTGTGATCGAGGTTAAGAGTTTGTCCAATACTGACTGATAATTCCTGGAAAATATGAAACTGGTTAAGTTGAGGAGCTCACTAAATGAGATAACTATTTACACATGCACAACTAGTGATTTTGTTGTTCATTTCCCACTGGGACTAGTGCTCAAGAGAATACCTACTTGAGATTTTTGATGTGATGTAGGTAGTATTTAAAGCAAGTTCCCAGTTTCATGACTAATCATGAGTTTTAACTCTGAACACAAAAAGCCCACTCTGAGACTTTGGTGTAGGGGCCACTGCCCCAAGGGATGAGTTTAAGCTTGTACGATCTTCATCTCATCATCTATATTTTTACACCCGTTATGACTAGTGCTTGTAATACTTGTGCAGAAGTCACATCCGTAGAATATTGCTACCAAAGGAACTAGCACAAATGAGCAGTGACCAGTGGGTAGGTTAAATGCAAGAAGGAGTTTTCACAATTAGAGCAGTGATTAGTGTTATTATAGGGTTAGGTTAAATACAAAAAAGAGCTTTCCTTTTCCACGGACGTGACTTCTGCATAATTACCGCGCTTGGTAATGCTTATACGAATCATGAGGTTATTGAAGATTTTACTTACCTGCAGGGCAGTAGTATCAGGAGTTGCATCACTGGATAAGTACGGACACAGCCACAACTTGATGGAATCTTTGGTCAATTTTTCGCGAACTTGAATCAGAATAGGATCTAAAATTTCGTCACTCATCGTGTAGGTGTATTAGTGGTCAAAAGAGCTAAACAGAAGAGAAAATGGAAAAAAACGTAAAGCGACAAAGTAAATTAAAAGAACTAAAGAAGTGATAAGAAAAATTTGAACAAAGAACAAAAACAAAATGATAAACAAAAATTATTTCAAACTGTACACTGTTGTCAAACCTATCTTGAGTTTAGGCGTATTTTAGGCCGTGGTTATGAAGAGTGGTACCCATTCATTCACTTGGACACTCGTTCACCATTGTTGCCACATTGGATTTTTTCGGAAACAAACAGTT
>NW_007393849.1:0-1091 GCF_000475195.1 Diaphorina citri | reverse complement strand
CCGTGATTAGAAAAACGCGATACTTTTTCATGAGACCGGTAGGAAAAAAAGCGCGATGGTTTAATTTACTGTGTTTTAGTGACTTGGTACTGCTCCCTGGTCCTTATGAATGACATAGGTAGGTACAGGTATTACCTATGTAGAATAGATGTCGCGATGTTTTTTAACATCACAAAACAAGCTGGGCCCGTCCCTCCGGGAATTTTTTAGCCCGTAGTTTACTTTGTTTACAGAAAAACAGACAGACACCCACGGACCACGAATTCTGGATTCAGAGACCTTGAAACCTGTTTTGGCACAAAAAAAAAAAAGAAAAACTGACCATCCTTACAAGCTGATTTGTTTTCACAAGGCCGAGGCTTTTCCCCGTTGAAAAACTTACGTGAAGAGTAGTCTAAGCACTTCCTCTGCTATTCCCTGTTTAGGTTTCACAGCATCTCGTATTTCACACAATGACTTGAGCACGCAGTCTTCACCATTTATATTTGCTCTGTAACCATGATAATACACTCTTTAGTGGATGTACCAAAGGTACCCAATTTTTAATACCTACCGTTTGTCAATTGAGAGAAGAAGTTACTTTCATGTAATGATTTAAAATCAAGACTAGAACCCGTTCTCCCTTTATTCCCAATATAATGTTTAAGTCACCCATCCATTTATTACTATTGTAATATGTAATAATAAAGGAAGGACGGACTAAAAAATAACGGTAGGTAGGTACTAGAAGGAATCAGATAAGAAGAAAGTACCACTAGGTACCTACTTGGTTAGGATTGGTATCTATCTATAGTGTGAGGTGTGAGAGTTTAATGTCCTAATGGAGCAGTTGCAAATGGGTAAAAATTATAAATGATGAAGAACTTTCAGAAGATTCTGAGAACTACAAGAAATTCTACGAACAATTCTCCAAGAACTTGAAGCTTGGTATTCATGAGGATAGTGAAAACAGAAAGAAGCTGTCAGACCTCCTGAGATACCATACCTCTGCCAGTGGGGATGAAGTGGCCTCATTGAAAGACTATGTGGCTCGGATGAAGGAAAATCAGAAGCAGATCTATTACATTACCGGAGAGACAAAGGATCAAGTG
>NW_007393848.1:0-1091 GCF_000475195.1 Diaphorina citri | reverse complement strand
TTTTTTTTTTTTTTTTTTTTCATGCACTATCCATGCCCCAGATCCATATCAGTACAATGTAGGTATTTTATGTACCTAATATCATAGAAAAAATTGCAATGGAAAATAAACAAAAAAGCTTCACAGAGAACTTTTGGTAGAGTGCTGAAAAAAAAAGTAATACTACTCACTTACTCACTTGAACCTTTGAGTTTTTGAACAAAAGATAGGTACCTATACATAATACAGTCAAGCTATAATATTATCAAGATTCAAGTAGGTACTGACCTTTTTTTTTTTTTCATGCACTATAATGTAGGTATTTTATGTACCTAATATCATAGAAAAAATTGCAATGAAAAATAAACAAAAAAGCTTCACAGAGAACTTTTGGTGGAGTGCTGAAAAAATACCTACTACTCACTTACTCACTTGAACCTTTGAGTTTTTGAACAAAAGATAGGTACCTATACATAATACAGTCAAGCTAAAATATTGGCATACAAACATATGAGTTGAGTATAGGGATAAGGGTATGATGAAATATCACAAATAGGTATGTATCACCTTTCATGTATACATACCTACCTATATCCTACCTATTTCCATAGCTACCTATATCTGTGCAAAGAGTGTAATAATTTCATTTAGATCGTCATAGAAAAATACACAGATGAGGAGCGTTTCCTTATTAGTTAGTGAATGTTACAAAGATCCCCCTACCTATTTCCATAGCTACCTATATCTGTGCAAAGAGTGTAATATTTTCATTTAGATCGTCATAGAAAAATACACAGATGAGGAGCTTTTCCTTATTAGTTAGTGGATGTTACAAAGATCCAATTTCACTTATGAATCTCATGATGAACCATGAATACCATGATCAAAATTCCATCATTGGTGGATGTGGCGAAACATCCATTCCATACTACAACGTATAGTTGTAGGTAGGTACGTTAATAAAATTCTCATAAAGAAAAAGAACCTGATGCATATGTTTTACTTATTCACTAACAGGTAAAATCTCTGGATTATTCGGATGGAACACCTTGGAGATATTTTATACTTGTTTCCCATACTTTTCTTAAATCCATACACTTTTTTCTAAATAA
>NW_007393847.1:0-1091 GCF_000475195.1 Diaphorina citri | reverse complement strand
ATAATTTTATTGTTTATTTCGTAATGAGCATTTTCAATTTAGGTAGTTTATTAAATTTTATAACAAATTCAATGGTTGGTCCTATTGATTTTGATTGTCAATAAAAGTAATGACATGACAATACATTCTACATAAATACATATATTTTATGTTCCTTTTATTTCCCCGGCTCCTTTAAGTTCATCAGGGATCAGGGACACACGCTTCAATTAGGTTCAAAGTTAAATGATGTCAGACCAATTAGCTCGGAGGGTCTGCCTTGTAAGCGCTAGTCGCTTTTTCGATTTCCGCCCGTTGTGGATTCAATCCTAAACAGATAAGGTTCGTTCTCGGAACGCCTTTCTCATATCCTGTCTTCCTTCTCTCTTCGATTTCGGGACGATAAGACCCCTTACAGTTCCCTCCATCAAGCCTCTAAAAAATTCACATGAAGCTCAAGACTTTTACCTCAAGCCCAATTTTTCGATTAAATAAATATTGTTTAAGTACAGTGTTTACGAATCAGGATTAAGGACTTTTTCTCTCACCTAGATGAAATCCTTAATGCACCTGAGTTAATGGCCTTTTACCCGGGCAATCTTCGGTCTTCCGGGCACTAAGTACTTTATTCAGAAGCCGTGTGTGAAACAAAGGAAACGCGTAATCTAGGTAGGTAACTAAATAGGTAGGTAAGGAAGGTGAAGTAGGTACATACCCACCTAGCTAGCTGAGTAGGTAGGGAGGAAGGGAGATAATCATTTTCATTTATTTTTGAAGTTTTAAAACATCAAGGAAAGAGCAATTTGCTCCTTTTCCTCCTCGACCTTTTCTTCTTCTTCTTCTTCTTCTTCCTTTGTTCCTTTTCTCCTTTCTCTTTCTTATTCTCTCTCTGATTTTCCTTCTCCCTCCTATTACACGGTTTCCTTTCTCTCCTAATTATTCTCCTCTTTATATTCCCTTTGTTCCTCATACTCCTTTCCCTTATTCTCCTCTTTCTCTGTCTCCCCTCCTCGTTTCGGTTTCCTACATCTCTCTCTCTCTCTCTCTCGCTCTCTATCTATCTCTCTCGCTTACCTTAAATGTTTTCAGGTTCCCTTGGGAGATAAAATAAG
>NW_007393846.1:0-1091 GCF_000475195.1 Diaphorina citri | reverse complement strand
GTAATTCGGAAGAGGAAGAACAATTGAAAAGAAGTAAGAACACCACTGACAAAAATTTATGTACTTAAAGGTAGGTAGGTACTAAATTAAGTAGGAATCCACATTTTCTACAAAAAGTGGGGGTAATTTGCAGCCCGTGATTCCCACAGTAATTTTGAAGCTCTAATGGATTTTTAGACTGTTAAGATGTATTGAATGTTGAATGAAAATGTATTGGTGGAATAAATTCAGTACATGAAGGGACTACATGTCCTAATTCGACAGTCTAAATAAAGCGCTGAATATGATATGGTTAAAGGAAATGCAGAAAATCAGCAATAAACTTACCATCAAATCCACATTACAGAAAAGCAAAGTAAAAATTACACATTGATGAACCCAAAATTGAGGACATGGGCATCAAAATTAAACACCACAAAATCTAAATTCAAGAACTAGTTAGATTGTAATTGTAAGGTTGGTATATGGATGGGGGATGGGTGACTGTTATCTGAGGAATCACATGCCACTGGCTTTTTCCAGCCTCACTCAGCCTAGTTGAGATTAATATGAGGATTATTATTCACTTTTGTCTTCTTATTGGACTGATGCCTGATTTCTGTAGGTACATGGCATGATTGTTGATTGATGGCTTTTTTTACCTGTGTGCTGATAAGGAGCTTATAACAGAGTTTATTGTATAAACTACAAAACTGGAAGAATGCGATTGAATGAGAAACTCTACACAATTATAAATTGTAAAGTGGGAAAGGAAATTAATAAAGAATCATGACTCACCTAGCAAACCTGTTCGCAATTTCCTATTCTAGGTATCGACCTTTTAAAGTTACTTTTTTGGAGTTTTGACCTCAGATTCGAATTTTTCACAACTTTTTACATAGGAATCGACCATTTATTTATGATTTTTACCCACTTGCAACTCCTCCATTATAAATTGTAAAGTGGGAAAGGAAATTAATAAAGAATCATGACTCACCTAGCAAATTAACCTGTTCGCAATTTCCTATTCTAGGTATTAGGTACATATTTTCATCTTTTCAGCTTTTCTTCTTCTTCCAGCTTCCACTTGAACTTTTTACTTTCTATTACTA
>NW_007393845.1:0-1091 GCF_000475195.1 Diaphorina citri | reverse complement strand
CTCCCTCTCCCTTCTCTTGTAAGAGTGAGAGGAGAGAAAGAAGGCTCCTCTCTTTTTCCTTTCTCTCACTCTCTTCCTGATCTCTCTCTTTGTCTTCCTCCATATTTCTCTCTCTCTCTCACTCGCACTCTCCTTTCTTCTTCTCCTCTTCCTTCTTCCTCTTTACACTCTTGTCTCTCTCTCTCTCTCTCTCTCTCTCTCTCTCTCTCTCTCTCTCTCTCCCTGCTACTTCTCCTCTTCCTTCTTCCTCTTTACTCTCTTGTCTCTCTCCCCCTCCTCTCCTTTCTTCCTCCTTCTCTAAAGGGAATGGGGTAAAAAAAGGGAGCAGACAGGCAGGAAATATTGGGGGAATGTTTACGATAATATTGTCTGCTGATTTTTAGGGTAGGTCAGGGCAGGATTGCGCAAGTCGGTAGGTCGGGGGTGCCTTGTCTGAGAGAGTTCAATGACCCCTTCCACTCCTGGGGGGGATATGCAACTTAACAACACCTATAGAGATACGCTCTATCTGTAATTCTGTACCAGGCATGTCGAAACTTAGCCGATGTACATCGAGGGCCTTTTACATGTTATAAAGCTGTGTCCAAACATAATCGACCGCGTCGATCAACGAGGTGAAGAGGTGAATCTGTGTTGTCGAGGCAGTATGGAAGGTTCAGTCGTCATCCATCGAAGGGATCGACTATGTGTGGACTCAGGTTTAGGGGCACATGACATTCTGGGCTTCAAAGGGGTTTTTAACACCCAATCCTGCCAACACCTCGAACTGGATAACCTATCTCATGGACAATACTTCTGTTTGTTTCGTTGTATGGGTCAAATTTTGTATCTAACTTCTGAGTTTTTGAGCCACATTAACTGGGTGCCGCGCCGGGCGGTCTAACTTGAAACGCGCCACACTTGAATGTTTCGGAAACTTGTGTATTGTTGACCGTTTGATTTGATGCAGCCGTCCGCAAGTTGAACATGCCTGATATTCAATATACATGCACCCCTAAAGTACATCTAGACTCGTACTAAAATGTTATCTTTGACAGAAAGGTCTGGGGGAAAAAGTAACCAATGGAAAGATATTATTGAGAATATTATCC
>NW_007393844.1:0-1091 GCF_000475195.1 Diaphorina citri | reverse complement strand
TTTTTTAACGCTTTAAAGACGTTCTAAGTGTCCAACTTTAGCTCCTACGCTGTGAAAATCTTCCCTGGTTACCATGGCAACCAAGATTGTTTATGAGAAGTAGCCCACGTCCGCTTGCTTGAGTTTTTCGCTCTAATAAAGCGTCCCGTTCTCCTACCGATTTTCGTTTCGCTCTATTGAAACAGTTTTCACATTTCCCGGAAAAATGTCCGCTCCCCGTTCTTATGGCTCCCTGTTCACATCCGAAAATTCTCCCGGTGTCTCTGGCGTTTCGCGCGAGTATAAACACAAGTTTTCCCCCAAGTTTTCCTCCAGCAATCATCATGCTGAGCCTGCGCGAGTATAAACACAAGTTTTCCCCCAAGTTTTCCTCCAGCAATCATCATGCTGAGCCTTTGGTCTTATCAAAGAAGTGTGCAATAAATGCTGAACTTTTCGCCCTCCTACAATCCTTACTAACCATCAAGCAGTTAGGAACTTGTAAAGCACTGATCATTACTGATTCGTTAAGCTGTCTCCAAGCTATCATGAACATGTTCCACGAAAATCCCCTGGTCAAACGCGTACAAGAAGAGCTCTCTTCCATCGAGTCGCCTATTGAGTTCCTGTGGTGCCCCAGCCATGTTGGCATAGCTGGCAATGAAACAGCAGATCAGGAAGCAAAACAAGCAATAAACAACGACGTTATCCACAACGAATTATTTTTTGACGAAGTTAAGATCATTATCAAGGAAAAATATATAGAGGAATGGAATACAAAATGGGTCAACATTAGCCCAAATGAGAACAAATTGCGAAGAATTAAGAATTCGGTATACCCTTGGAAAACTTCGAGCAGAAAATCCCGCTTGGACGAGGTTTGCCTGATGAGGATGAGAGTGGGCCACTCCAAAATAACCCACTCTCACCTCTTCAGAAGAGAAGAAAGACCTATGTGTGTCGAATGCCAAGAACCAACTACAATCGAGCATATCGTGATATCTTGCAGAAGTATGCGTTTCAGACCCCCCCATTTCTCGTCGTCCAGCATTTCAGACATTCTGAAAGACGACGAAGGAACCCTGAAAGAAGTCTTCCAGTTTCTCAAGAGA
>NW_007393843.1:0-1091 GCF_000475195.1 Diaphorina citri | reverse complement strand
AAGCCAGCCGTTCCGAGAACGAACATTATCCCATCAGGATAAAATCCGCCCCGGGCGGGAATCGAACCCGCGGCCTACAAGGCAGACGCGCCACCAACCAAGCTAACTAGGCTGGCGAAGTACGATCAAGTATACCGAGAGCGAACCTTATCTGTTTAGATTTTAGAATAAAAACCGCCCCGATCAGGAATCAAACCCTCGTCCAACCTAACTACGCAAGCTAGACCGAAGAAATGGGGGTAAAAGAAAGAAACTTTAGCGCCACAGTCGAAATTTTTGTGTTAGATGAAGTGCCCTGTCACAATTTTTGGTGTATTGATTTTAGATTTTTTTCTCTCCGAACTAAGTAGGGTTATCAGATTTGTTTTTCGTAGTTACGATCGAGATAAATCATAAAAATCTGGTGTGAACATCACACGACTTTCCTTATCCTATTGAATGATGCTTATTTGAGTGTTCTTTTACCCTATTTTGTACAAATCTCTAACTGTTTTGTCGCTATAGCTGAAAACCGCCAAAAAACGGTCGAAATCTGTCCAAAAGCGGTCAAAATACCGACACACAGACAGACACACACACGGACCAATGTGGGCTCTAGGGACCTCAAAACGTGTTTTGACACTAAAAACTGACCATCGAAAATTTGACCCGATTACATTACTTTCCTTCCTATAGGATAAGGAAAGTAAAGAGAAAGGTGCAAAACCAGGAAGAAGAGGGGTGAAGTAACATTAGATCGGATTCGACCATCATGTCTTGAGTTGTTTTCAATTAAAATTTCAAGAAGTTTCTGGTTTGTATTTTAGTGGGAGGAGGAGGGGGGGAAACTTTTACCCTCTAAACGAACTTCATAAATATCCCCTCCAAACTTTTTAATGGCCCACAAGTGACTTCGATACATGACCAACCCTCCTCCCTCCACTCCCCACCCACGGTCTAACCTCTCCACCCAGGGTTTACCTTTTTGTTTATTTTCCACTCATGCCTTCTCTTCCCCTATTTTACTCCCTCTCCTCTATCTCTACCCCTCTTTCTCATCCAGTTTCTATTTCTAACTCTCCCACTGTTTATCCCATCCAAGAATCCTCTCC
>NW_007393842.1:0-1091 GCF_000475195.1 Diaphorina citri | reverse complement strand
CGAAATGTTTTCCGCTTTTCCCAATCGATTTCCATCATTATTTACGCTGTTTTATTGTTTGACTGACTATTACGAGTATTGTCATAACTACTGGGGCGAAAAGTACTACCATTTCTTCGTCCCTGCTGGAGCAAAAGTCGGCAACGTTTCCATCATTATTTACGCTGTTTTATTGTTTGACTGACTATTACGAGTACTGTCATAACTACTGGGGCGAAAAGTACTACCATTTCGTCGTCCCTGCTGGAGCAAAAGTTGGCAACGGTTTTTGAAGAGGTTTGATAGAGGAAACTGTAACAGAACTACTATTTTTTATTATGATGTTAAGGCGGTCTCTTCCTGATCCCTTATGTGCCGCGTCCATTTTAATTTAGGACTATTGCACTGAAACAGAACTACTAAGGTCTTATCGTCCCGAACTCAACGTGGGAAGAAGAACAAGATAATAGGAGAAAGCCAGCCATTCCAAGAACGAACCTAAACTATTTAGGATAAAGACCACCCGGGGCGGGAATTGCAGCCATTCCAAGAACGAACCTAAGCTATTTAGGATAAAGACCGCCCTGGGCGGGAATTGAACCCGCGGCCTAGCGCTTGGCAACAGGCCTGAGTTCCCTCTGATAACTCCGTTTGTCATATCCGTGCCAATTTCGCTTTCTTTAGACAGCAATAAAAGAACCCGGATAAGAGACAGATGTGGGAAAAAAGAGATGGAAATAATGAATTACCTGGATATCAGATAGAACTGGGAAAGAAGAGAGGAGAGAGGAGAGAGAAAAAAGAGAAGAAGAAAGCGGAGAGGACGGAGGGAAGACAAGGGGAAAGAGGAGAACAGGGAGGAAGAAAGAAGAAAGAGAACAGAGAGGTAAGAGATGAGAAGAAAGAGGTAAAAGGGGAAGAGACACAAATAAAGAGTTTTTTTTCCGAAATCGAAATGCAAGAACGGAGTAATGTTTTGTGTTATCATAAAAGTAGAAGAAGACGAAGAAGGAGTAAAAGAAGATGAGCAGAAAAAGAAGAAGAAGAGAAAGAAGAAAACATAGAGCGTTATGCCAACTTGGCTGCGGAAAATATTTCAGAATGAAGAAGAT
>NW_007393841.1:0-1091 GCF_000475195.1 Diaphorina citri | reverse complement strand
GGCTTCGCCCCCCAGACCCCCTGTGTAGGCTTCGCGGGGTGCAGGTTCGCTTCGCGGAGTTTAGGTTTGCTTCGCGGGCTGTAGGTTTGCTTCGCAGGGTGTAGGTTTGCTTCGCGAGGTGTAGGTTTGCTTCGCGGGGTGTGGGTTTGCTTCGCAGGGTGTAAGTTTGCTTCGCGGGATGATGGTTCTTTTTCAAGCTGGGTGAGTAGGTCTGTAGCTTGTATCCGAATTTTGGGTAAAATACACTTCACTATCGCGGGATGATGGTTCTTTTTCAAGCTGGGTGAGTAGGTCTGTAGCTTGTAGCCGAATTTTGGGTAAAATACACTTCACTTCGCGGGATGATGGTTCTTTTTCAAGCTGGGTGAGTAGGTCTGTAGCTTGTAGCCGAATTTTGGGTAAAATACACTTCACTAAAAAAAGCAGCATTATTGGTTTTATGTACCTACCGATAATATAAAGAATATCTAAGACATAAAAAGTACCGGGAGGCGTGCGAACGTCATGAGTGTGAAATGACGCCAGGCCTACATTAACAATAAACAACATCATCTCAACTTTATTCCTATAGTACATATAATAATATGTATCGAAATACATATATATCGATAGATTCCATACCATGATCTCATTGAAATATAACAAGAATAATATGGCTTTTTAAATGACTTCAGGGTTCTCCTGAGTATAGCGGCGTACGGACTCCCTATTCACATCCGGATTATTTTGAGCGTACCTCTTACTGGCGGTTCTCACTTGCTCATTCCGTGTAGTATTGAGAGTCTTTGGGCGGCCGCGTTGAACCTTTTTTGGCCTTCCCCGTCTCCTCTTACTGGCGGTACAAGATGTATCATCATCGGCCTCAACAGTGTCAACGGATTTATCGTTTCCCTCTATGTACATGGGGAGTTTTATTTCAGGCAGGCCCCCTTGCCTACTGCCTTACTGTACATGACTGTACATATGTGCATGGGGAGTTTTATTTCAGGCAGGCCCCCTTGCCTACTGCCTTTCTGTACATGACTGTACATATGTACATGGGGAGTTTTATTTCAGGCAGGCCCCCTTGCCTACTGCCTTACTGTACATGA
>NW_007393840.1:0-1091 GCF_000475195.1 Diaphorina citri | reverse complement strand
CATTGACTGGTGCCCGCTCGAATCGTGCATATTTGGTCCGCTCGAGTGGTGCATATTTGACTGATGCCCGCTCGAGTGCATATTTTGATGTATGTTTTGGTGCATATTTGAAGACATCTGATTTCTCGTACATTGACTGATGCATTGACTGGTGCCCGCTCGAATCGTGCATATTTGGTCCGCTCGAGTGGTGCATATTTGACTGATGCCCGCTCGAGTGAATATTTTGATGCATGTTCTGGTGCATATTTGAAGACATCTGATTTCTCGTACTATGGCTGGAGGCATCGCTGGCCGCGGAAGACGTATGTTGAATCCCCTGGTTCCCGTAAGGATGGGGATACTGATTGTCATTGGCTGAGGACTGGCGAGGTTGAGGGTCAGGCTGGCTGGTGCTCTGGGAGGCTTGGGACACTGCCCCTGCATGACTACCACTGCTGCTACCTGTCGTTGAGGCGCTACAACTGAGGAACAAACAAAGGTGACTCCATTAGTTCACATCTTAAACCTACAAAATACACGAGACCTTGTTTAGACTGCTGGGGCAAAGGGACTTTTTAGTCTCATTCGAGCAGGATAAACAAGGTATATTCCATCATTCTGGCTTGAATCGAGTGATGGCCGGGGGCCGCAAAGTGAATTTGAAATCGGTTTTAGTTTAACTCTTGGATTTAGCAATCTGATTAAGCATTTTTTTTTAATCAACTAATCAGATTACCTAATCCAAGAGGTAAACTTAAACCGAGTTTAAACTCACTTTGTGGACCCGGTGTCATAAGTTGGAGCATTTTTTTTTTTTTTTTTTTTTTTTTTTTTTTTTTTTCAATATTGTCCTCACAAGGGTGAGTACAAAATTCAGTAATAATATTAGACTCTTGAGTGTAAGGGAACCACTAGGCGAGGTTAACACCGGGGGCGTTCACTACCGCCTAATCCTTAGAGCTTCATTAGGTATTACTCGTATGTGGTCAAATTCTCCAGTAAATGAGGATAAAGTTCCATGCCTCGGCTGAGATCGAATCCACGCCCTCCTGTTTACCAGGTGAGCGTCTTGACCACTACGCCGCCGATTCAGTTGCGCTCTTTGGTTG
>NW_007393839.1:0-1091 GCF_000475195.1 Diaphorina citri | reverse complement strand
TTTTTTTTTTTTTTTTTCTTTTTTTAGAATTCAATTGGAAAGTCATACTCGTATGGTATGAGTAAGTGTACTTTTCTCATGAAACATTCAGAATACCTACTCTATCCTATCGACATCTCTCTCTCTCCCTCTCTTTTTTTCTCTCTCCCTCCCTCTCTCTCTCTTCTCTCTCTCTCCCTCCTGTTTTTCTTTCACTGTCTACTTGTATCCTGTCATTTCTTTCCAGTTTGCATTCACTACTTTTACTCTTCCTCTTTTTGAAAACCTGACATCAATAATCAATACGTTCGTACTGAGGCCTTTAATGGACAGCCTTTATTAGGTTAGGTTAACACGTTGAATGCATCAGTTCACTAGGGATCAACGGACTGCTGAAGTTATGTAATGCATTGGTACCACATGTGGTTGGTATTTGGACGGGGCGGGGGCGTTCAAAGCACAGTATGTTCACTGTTCAGTGTTCACTCCCATCCCTAATAACAATCGATGGTTGTGTGATTGTTGGCTTTACCATAACCATACGAGCACTACTATTACCCTATGATTTCAATAAAATCGATGTTGTACATCCCTATTCTACTCGACTGTAGAAATATTTGACGGGACTTTGACTATATTGGGAATCACCCAACCAGGCTTCCAGAGCCGTCACTGGTTGCAATGCACAGTCACATGTATGCGTTATATTTAGACTTCAGTAATGTATGTACATACGTGTACCACTATACCATTATATATATTTATGTATGTTGTTATATTTATGTCTGCAAGTCGAAATAAACGCCAATGGAACGCATCGGTGAAATATTATTAGTGACAATCTCAGTGTTAAGCTAGCCAAACACTTTCAGATACATATTTCCATCAGATCATCTGATCAGATTACTTCGCTTTCTGGAAGAGAAGAATCTGACATGGTTCATGGTCATTTGTTAAAAAGATACCGAAAGGAAAATAAGTAAAATGGGGTCAGACCATCTGAATACCCTAGTCTCAGATTTTTCCCTCTGTCCCTGTCCCTGACCGTAGAACGAAATTTTGATCATTTTTAGACCTTCGAAGCGAACTCACTTTCGTGCGCCTCCCGGCAC
>NW_007393838.1:0-1091 GCF_000475195.1 Diaphorina citri | reverse complement strand
CTATTCAAATGAAGATTCCATCCAAAAAAACTTTGGATGTAGCACCGACGGGAAACATTAGTGATGAAAAAATAAGAAAAGTGTTAGAATTCTCATTCAAAAACACGAAAACAAAAATCAACATAGTAAGAAAAGAAAAAAACGAAAAGGAGGAAACAGGGAAACTGATTATCAAATCAGAAGGGACCAGCTTTGCAGACCTATTCAAAAACGTGAAGCAGAACATAAATCCTGAGCAGTTGAACATTGACTTCAAGAAAATCCGACGAACGAAGGATGGTTCGGTAATGCTAGAAACAAAAGGAAAGGACGCAGAAACTCTGAAACAAGAAATCATGAGTAAAATGGACAATATCACAGTAACAGCTATCGGAGGAAAGAAAACGATCGAAATACTCGATCTGGACCCGACTATCACAAAAGAAGAAATTATAGAAGAAATCAGTAAAATTAGTACCACAGAAGAACAAGCTGAATGTACGGTCGATAACCTAAGATCAACAAGATCTGGATGGCAAATTGCAAACATAACTGTTACAAAATCTCTTGCAGAGAAGTTGCTAAATATTGGAGTCATAAAAATAGGCTGGATATCTTGCAGAATAAAACAGAAAATAAACATAGACCGTTGTATCAACTGTTTACAAGTAGGACATATGGCCCGCCAATGTAAGATGCCTCGTTCCTTAGATATAAAATGTTTAAAATGCGCAGGAGATGGACATATTGCTAAAAACTGTGACAATGAAAGATTTTGTGTAAAGTGCAACGTCAATGGGCACAGAAATGATTCATATGCGTGCCCACACTACAGGGCTTTGGTTAACTCTCTACGGTATTAACATCACCAATGTTTAAATTCCCACAAATTATTATGAACAGACGAAACCTGACACACGATCTACACATCAAAACAGTACAAGAATTGGACACAGATATCGTCAGTATAAGTGAATCGAATCAAAACAGAGCCCCAACGGACTGGTACAAAGATCAAAAAGGAGATACTGCAGAAAACAAAATGATGGTGTCATGAAGATTAATTTCCTACAAATAAATTTAAACAGGTGCAAGAAAGCACATGTCATATT
>NW_007393837.1:0-1091 GCF_000475195.1 Diaphorina citri | reverse complement strand
CGTCGCCGGCCATATTTTTGTCTTTAGTAGTAGGTATTTAGACACAAAATTTTCACTGCCATCAACCAAACACCAAATATTCGCCCCCGTCCAGAATCCAGTGATTCCAGTAGGTAAATTATTTTTGTTTAAACCTGAACTAGAATTTTTCGAAGCTTAGTTAAGTGTGCACCTATAAAGGCTGCTTACATGACGAAACCCTATGAACTTCTGTTGAAACTATGAACTTCTGTTGAAACTATAAAAACTACACAAAAGGCTTAGGGGTAAGGGAAAACTTTATCGATTCCACTGTCATGTTCCCAATCCAAATAATGGTGTTTCTGTCTGCACACGACGATTCTATGGTACTACTGAGTGCTTTTGTACGAGTACCTATTTTTGGAACTAACTAGTTGATACAACATTGTTTCGAGAAATTGAACATTGAACTCTGCTAATCTGTTGCAGTGTTAAATTACTTTCAAGAGATTTCAGCATCTTAAAGATCATTCTGTCGCATTTTCAAAGGGGTGACGGGGTGGCAAGACTTGCAGAAGAAAAAACCTGCTCTAAGGTGAGACTTGTAAAACTGGATTCGTGGCAAAAATCGCGATGAGAAGAAATAATTGCGTTATCACTTGACAGTTGTTGCTTATCAGTCTGACGAGGTGGTCCTGGTATCCACTATCCAGTGATGCAGAAGAAAAACCTGCTCTAAGGTGAGACTTGTAAAACTGGATTCGTGGCAAAAATCGCGATGAGAAGAAATAATTGCGTTATCACTTGACAGTTGTTGCTTATCAGTCTGACGAGGTGGTCCTGGTATCCACTATCCAGTGAAACAGAAGAGGCAAATTGCAGTCAATTTCTTTGGAACTTATCTAGTTTTCGAGGTTTTTACAACTTTCTTAAAGGCATTTGGTCATCCAGTTTTCAAAGTTTATTCATGGATCAGTTCGACCTGTCCTTTTCTCGCTCTTCCTGAGGTATGTACCTACATACGTTAATCTGAACAGTGTGGTAAGTGGACCATTATTTTATTTTTACGGGCATATTGTGTGATGTTGGCAGTACATCCCTCGCAATTTAATTTTGTATACCTACCTATA
>NW_007393836.1:0-1091 GCF_000475195.1 Diaphorina citri | reverse complement strand
GTGTCTGAAAGACCGTCGAAAGTTCGAAACTTATTGACACCTTCCCTGTCTGAGACTGTCGACAACTTCCGGCGATAGTAAATTTAATGTACCAGTTCTCAATGGATCACTGAAGATAAACAACGTTGCACGTGGGAGTAGACCAGCTTAGTCTGGCCTGAATATTAAACAAATTAAGTAGGTACATAGGTACTTATTTTCTCTAATCACTACGGGCTAAAAAATTCCCGGAGGGACGGACCCTGTTTTTTTTCCTCCAAAGTCCAAATAGAATTTTATTTTATATATATGTATAGTATTGTATAGTCTGCTGTCAAAAAAGTTCATAGCATCGGTTGCGGTGTTGGAGTTTCATTATTTTAAGTAAGTTTGTTTAAGTTTTGCAGGTAGAGAAGGTACTCTTGACACTCTTGTAGTTTGAAGGTATTTGAAGGACAAATTGTGTCTGAAAGACCGTCGAAAGTTCGAAACTTATTGACACCTTTCCTGTCTGAGACTGTCGACAACTTCCGGCGATAGCAAATTTAATGTACCAGTTCTCAATGGATCACTGAAGATAAACAACGTTGCACGTGGGAGAAGACCAGCTTAGTCTGGCCGGGGGACATTAAACAGGGAGTATACCAGCCTGAATTTCCCTTGCTAAAGAAATAGCAAAGCAAAGTGCGAAGGGCATCCACCGTCGATCGATGTCGACTGAACCGTCCACAATCACAATGCCTCGAAAACATAGATTCACCTTGTCGATCGACGGCCGGTCGACTATGTTTGGACACACCTTTATACAGTGACATTCTTGTTCTTGTTCTTCTTCGCCTTTTCCCGTGTACAGACGGGGTCGGCGTTTTTCGTCAGCCTCTCAATCAGCCCTAATTAGGGTGATTGCTTTGGGCTGACATTTGGTTTAGGCTACAAATTTTACGAGTGGATGCCCTTCGCTCTTAACCTTTTGCTATTTCTTTAGAAAGGGAAATTCAGGCTGGTATGCTCCCTGTATGTCCCCCAGCTAGACTAAGCTGGTCTGCTCCCTGTTTAACCACTGGCGGTTGAACGAAAGATGGCGACGACCAGGCTTGCCTGGTTCAAGAATT
>NW_007393835.1:0-1092 GCF_000475195.1 Diaphorina citri | reverse complement strand
AGGAGCTATATTGGTGGTTGGTGTCCAGAATGGATTCGATGGTAAATCCACTGGGAGAAATTCATACCACCACTGTTGAGTGGGTCTGTTTTCCAAAGAGGCGGACACATAGCCTCCCAGCACTTTAATTACTAACTTACCCTTGTACCACTCTGGTAAGTTATCGACATTCTCTTTCTTTGATTTCCCTTTCTCCAAGCTTAGAGTTAAGTTGTTGAAGATTTCGTCCGACGGAGATTCTGGGGTGGGTGCTGAGGTAGTTGGAACGTCAGGTTTCGAAGTAGATGTAGAAACATCAGGTTGAGAAGTAGATGTAGAGATAGACGGAATAGAGTCAGGTACGGGATTGATAGGATCAGATGGAACTACAGAGGGACTCTTGATGAATCTCAATGATCCAGGCCAATAGAAGGAAGTACCATCAGGAGAGAAGGTACCAACTAGTATGACTGAAGAGTCAATGGCACCCAGAGTCAACTGCTGAGCACTGCTCATGAGTTTCAACAAGGAATCATCCACTGGTTTGGTAGGTTTGGACGTTGCAATAGGAGCAAAGCCACCTGTGCTCTTACCCCATTGAGTAAACATGAATGTTGTGGAATAGTAGGTATCAGATTTGATAATATCAAGATCTAGAGTAGGTTTCCACATAGGCGCCAGGTCTGCAGAGAAAGAGCCCGCGTAGAGTTTACCTTGAACAATGGTAGAATAATTTCCTTGGATGGTATTACCGGATAGTTTGGCGATCCATAGCACGTTGATACTTCGCGACCATGAAGGCATACCAGCAAACATTTCTCCAACGTAAGACATGAGAGGAGGTTTCCCAGCAAATACTTCTTCTGGTTGTGATCCATTCACGCCTGATGTAATATGAGCGTATTTCACCATCACACCTACTGTCTCTCCTTTATCTGGCTTCTTTCCGTCCTTATCTTTCTTCTTTTTGTCGTCTTTCTTTTTCTTATCTTCACTACCGTCTTTGCTAGCTCCAAGTTTCAGCTGGTTAGGTGCAGGACTGGGAGCAGGTTTAGGTGTCCCTCCTACGGTAAATGTCAAATCTCCAGGGAAATAGAAAGATGTTGCATCTGG
>NW_007393834.1:0-1092 GCF_000475195.1 Diaphorina citri | reverse complement strand
AGAGCCAGTGAGTTCTTCAATTTTTCTATAATACGTCCAGGAAGTAAGATACTAGTAAGTAAGTAAGTACTTTACTAATAATACTTTGCCGATAATTAATTAGTTATGTAAGCACAATATGTACATAGAAACATTTTAATTTCCCTACATCAGAAGTCTACCCAGTAGTCTACATTAGAAGACAAGTTCTAGATTTCAAAAGTCGTAAAAATCAAACAATCTGGGTTATTAATGCAAAGGGCGGATTTATGGCCTCATAAACCAATATTGGTCCGCCCTGAATCTTTAATGTATTTAGGTATAGGTAAGCCATCTTAACTATTAGAAAGCAAGGAAAATGACACACTTTTTCATTATGTTTTAATCCAAAGTTTTCAATTAACCCCTCAGATTGCCTACTGCGATGAGTTAATAATTAAAGCAGGCAGGTACCTACATGTTTCAACCTTTCAATACATAGTTAAAGCGCCTACCTAGTTGGAAAAAACTTAGATTGCAGTTCCGGCTCCAAGAAAATCGCTATTTTTGTCCAACATCAAAGGAAAACGTCAATGGGGAAGCAGAAATTTCCCAGAAATTTTCCTAGGAGACCACCAGGAATACTGCAATGTTGTGTAACTCATTGGGTATATCAGTTGCTAATGCAGCTAATGTTGCATTGTTGCTACGGTGTTTATTTGTTGGTCAATGATCAGTTCAGGGATAGAAACGTAGAAATGGAAATCTATTTGGAAATGACGAATGGTTTCTTTCGTTAAATCCATTGTTTGTGTGAAATCTGGCACATTCACCAACTCCAAAAAATACAGGAAATAATAAAATTCTGCTCTGCATCTCCGAACTTGAGAATATGATGATTATTTTAATTTAAATAAAAAGTTAAAAAGTGAAATACTGGAAGTCCTACAAATATCATCTTTGTCACAGTGGATTCAATAAACGTAGAAGGGAGATCCAAAATATAAACCTGAAACTGACTAAGAGGAGAAAAATTAAGAATTGAAAGCCATCACTAAGTAATTCTTGAAAGCTTACAGCAACAATAAAGTGAAATTAATAAATAATCTAAATAGACAACGAAAAGAATTAAAT
>NW_007393833.1:0-1092 GCF_000475195.1 Diaphorina citri | reverse complement strand
AAAAAAAAAAAAAATCATCAGCTGCTAGCTGAGTTAAAGAAGGACAAGGACAACATTGTAGGCACAAGTATTGCAAGTAGGATAATAGACAAAGGTGGGTTTCTGTAAAGGGATAAAAAAGATCATCAGTTACTTATCCCTCAAGATTGATTCTCAGTTACTTATCACTCACGATTAAATCAGTTACTTATCACTCAAGATTGATCATCAGTTATTTACCAGTCTTATCAGCTTATCACTCAAGAAATCAAATCAAGATTGCAATCACTATGACGCTCAGCAAAGACTAGGGAAGTCTTCATTCAGGGTGGAGAATTTCTTACAAATGGGACACACCGAATTCACTCGGATCCAAGTCTTGATACACTGAAACCAAAAGGAATTGGACAGGAAATAGAAAGTCCCGGGCGAGAGTCAAACCCGCGACCTAGCAGTTGTAAGGCAGGGGCACTACCCTCTAAGGAGTCTAAGCAGAATAGGCTGGTTAACTGTGTTTTTAAATAGCCTGACCTGAGTAATCTGATACTTTTTAAACTCAGATAAGTTGCATTTTTCTTTCGGAATTTCCCTTGAAATAGACCTGTTTTTTGTCCACTTTTTACGAAAAAACGGCCCGACCAATTGACGATTTTTTTTTTTTTTTTTTTGTGGTTGTTACACTTTTTTCGAAAAAACGGCCCGGCCAATTGACGATTTTTTTTTTTTTTTTTTTGTGGTTGTTAAGAAGAGTACTGAAGGTGACATAGGCTACTTGAAATTGTCACATTCCATCTTAATTCAAAATGGCGGCAGTTCAAAACCATGCCTTTTACGTCGCTCTGATCCCGTACAAAGGACGGGAAACAGAAGGTTCTAGTCTAGTTAGCTTGGTTGGTAGCGCGTCTGCCTTGTAAACATTAGGCCGCGGGTTCGATTCCCACCCGGGCGGATTTTATCCTGATGGGATAATGTTCGTTCTCGGAACGGCTGGCTTTCTCCTATCCTGTCTTCCTTCTCTCTCTTCGATTTCGCGATGATAAGACCATAGCAGTTACAGTTCCCTCTATCAAACCTCTTAAAAAAAAAAAAAAAAAAAAAAAAAAAAAAAAAAAA
>NW_007393832.1:8699-11060 GCF_000475195.1 Diaphorina citri | reverse complement strand
AGGCGTCCCAAAGATCTGCGCTCTTTGCTGAGTTTTGATTGGCCATCCTAATGATTGATGTAGATACCATTTTTTTTTGTACTACGAGTTCGAACTACCCAAGTGATTTGATTCGGACGAAAGTTTGAGAAAATTCCGTCATATGCAGTCCGTTGTAGTTAGACTCGCGTATTTTATGGTATGTTCTTGGCAAATGTACCCTAATTCAAGTAATGATTAAGCACGAATTTAAGTGTTCTTTAGGGAGCGAAAAATATCTAGATTGATTTTTGTCTACGGATAAATATTGAGTTTGAATTGACTCGGCATCAGCTTGAAATCGAAGCGGTCCTCTAGGAGTGGTATTTCAATAATAAGTATTAATTGTTTGGTCCTTAAGATGATACTACTCTTAACAATGTTATAAAAGAAAATAAGATTGCTACGAGAAATTGGGTAAGGAAAACGGAATGACGAATGAACCATTTGACGTTAGTATCTACGAATGTAAGAATGTTGAAGAACATTTCTTCAGGAAGGATTTCTGGTGTTATTTTGCCCAAAAATAACATGTTTAAGCCAATTTTGAATTTTTCTTCTTTGTCAAGTGCTATTTTCAACTTCGATTTGCACGTACTCTGTCATGTTGGTGGGACGACGGCGCTTGTCGGTCCGGACTAGTCGGGATCCCTATAAGGTGGATCTTTTTCGACCAGACGACGATTGTTAGGGGCTATGCCCCTATGCCTAAATATCACAACGAATAGAAGTATTGTTATTACAACACTCCATTCGATGTGAAATTGTATTAATTGTTTGGTCCTTAAGATGATACTACTCTTAACAATGTTATAAAAGAAAATAAGATTGCTACGAGAAATTGGGTAAGGAAAAAGGGAATCTGGAATTGGTTAAGCCGAAAATAATGAGGAAAGGAATTTAGGATCAACTTAAGAAAAGGGTTAATTTATTTTAGCGAACTTAGTGGATAATTTACAACTTCAAATAACAGAGTAATATTTTAAATAGAAAATAATCGAACGGACATACAAGATAGAAAATTGCTATTTGGGGTACTCGGACGGGACTGACGACTTTGGCTTTCGAATCCAAAGTCGCCAACCCGAGGCTACCCCCTCCTCACTTGAAGAGGTAACCCCCCTATACTTTGATTGGTTATTTGGATCTGGTACCCCTCAGCTTTTAGTGTGAGGAGCGCCAGGATTGGTCCACTTCCCCTTTTCTGACGGAAAAGGGGAAATGTCCAATCTTCCCCGCTGCACGTGGAACCCTCTTGCTGACTAGGGAAATTGGCTAAGGAATAGCCACTTTCCCAGGCTGCGTGAGAATTCTCCAATTGTTGGGTGGTACGGGTCAAGTTACAAATCCAGGAGATTGTGATTCCCAGCAACGTAAGTTTAGACCCAGGTACTAGAACATCACAACTCTTGCTCGATTTATACCCGGACAATTTCTCACCCAACAATATGAAATAGAGAAAACCTGCTTTCTAAAACCCAAACTAGTGTATGTTCTTCCTTTGCTTTTTTTCCAAACAAAAATCTGGTGTGAACATCACACGACTTTCCTTATCCTACTGAATGATGCTTATTCGGGTGTTCTCCTAACCTAACTTTTACAATATCTCTAACCGTATAGTCGGTATAGCTGAAAACCGCCAAAAAGCCGTCAAAATACCGCCGACCGTAGCACCTATCTCAACTAAACGTTTTGTGTTACATCCTTGTCACATTTGTGAACTACATACCAAATTTCAAGTCTCTAGCTCATACCATTCCCGAGATATTGTAAATTACACCGAAAACTGCCAAAAAGCGGTAAAATGCCACCAACCGTTGCACCGATCTTAACCAAAAGTTTCGTGTCGCATCCTTGTCACATTTGAAAGATACATACCAAATTTCAAGTCTCTAGCTCTTACCGGTCTCGAAATATTTTGTTTACAGACAAACACACACACGGACCAATGGCTGAAACTTTGGATTTAGGCTCTAGGGACCTCAAAACGTGTTTTGGCACTAAAAACTGACCATCGAAAATTTGACCCGATTACATTACTTTCCTTCCTATAGGATAAGGAAAAGTAAAAAGGAAAAACTACATATAAAGAAAAGAAGGATAAACCGGACTCAAAGAAGACGATAGAGACTGAGAAGGAACTGAACTGAACTGAACGAAAATAACTTTATTTTTAACAAAACAAAAATTACAAAGGTTAGCTCACCCCCAAAGCTTACAAAAACTTCTTGGGGGTGTAGGTGATTCTTCTTCTGTTATTCCTTTGTTTTCTTCAATTGTTCCTTCGATTTACTTCAACAAGCTTTTCTTTGATTTTGATTTTTGCAACTCTTCTATTGTTCT
>NW_007393832.1:0-238 GCF_000475195.1 Diaphorina citri | reverse complement strand
CGGACATACAAGATAGAAAATTGCTATTTGGGGTACTCGGACGGGACTGACGACTTTGGCTTTCGAATCCAAAGTCGCCAACCCGAGGCTACCCCCTCCTCACTTGAAGAGGTAACCCCCCTATACTTTGATTGGTTATTTGGATCTGGTACCCCTCAGCTTTTAGTGTGAGGAGCGCCAGGATTGGTCCACTTCCCCTTTTCTGACGGAAAAGGGGAAATGTCCAATCTTCCCCGCT
>NW_007393831.1:0-1092 GCF_000475195.1 Diaphorina citri | reverse complement strand
TATATTAGCTATTAAAAACAAGCAAATTACAAAGCAAACAAAAATAAATATAAAATGAATTTTAAAAATTGCCGCCGAGACAGCTATCTCACGTCGTCCGAGCTCATCTCAGCCCTGTTCATAAACACACCCTCATGATCTGTGGAGAGTAGTCAAGTGAGCGGAAAGTGAGGACAAATTTTTCAAGCCCGGATTTTGGGATTTTTCATATTTTGAGGGTATGTTTATGTACCGGGTTGAGATGAGCTCGGACGAGGTGAGATAGGATATTGTTTCTACAGTTTTGCATTGGAGTGGTAATAACTTAAGTAAGGATAGCGTGGTAGTGTTGGGCATTTTTTCTAACCCTCTGTCCCGGCGGCAATTTTTAAAAGTTATTTTATATTTATTTTTGTTTGCTTTGTAATTCGCTTGTTTGTAATAGATATCTAATATAAATGAAAAGTATAATATAAACGTGCAAACTAGAGATAAAAATTAAAAAATGAATTCAGATTGTACAAGGTGCGGAAAAAAATCAAAATTTCGAATTTCCCGCCAACTTTACACGCTCATGAAGGCTATGTTAAGTTACCACATAATTTTCCGCACGCCGAGAAAGGACGGGAGTGGCCTATCTCAGCCCGGTACATAAACACACCCTGAAGGCTGTGCGCGAGTTTGAATACTCATTGCATAGTCGAATCGGTTAGGGCTCGCGGTGGTCGCGGTGATGACGTCATTCATTAACCGATTAACCTCGCAATGAGTATTTTAAAACTGTTGCGGTTAGGGCTCGCGGTGGTCGCGGTGATGACGTCATTCATTAACCGATTAACCTCGCAATGAGTATTTTAAAACTGTTGCGGTTGATCGGTGGTCGCGGTGATGACGTCATTCATTAACCGATTAACCTCGCAATGAGTATTTTAAAACTGTTGCGGTTGATCCCATGTTACGGGTAGGTATAGAAAACAAGCGGGGCCCGTCCCTCCGGGAATTTTTTGATCTTGGTTAAAGAACCTACCTATGTTATTTAATATTCAGTTTATTATTATTCTTGATTTGATTTTTTGATTTTAATTTCATGTAATGATTTAAAATCAAGACTAT
>NW_007393830.1:0-1092 GCF_000475195.1 Diaphorina citri | reverse complement strand
CGTGTCAGAAAAACCTTCCGATCTAGGTCGGCCAGACCGTCTGAGATATCTAGGTCAGAAGCTTTTTCTGATACACACCGTCTGAGCGTGACTGACCGGCATTAGGTCTTTACAGATGGTTCCAGATTCCCAAGAAAGCTATTCGCTATAAAACATTTTTCTTTCTTCACCCGAGTGTATTTTGAGTCATTAAGTTCTAATTATCATTTGATGCACACCTTCTTCTCCCCAGGTCGTTTATTGAAAGTAATCTCAATGGGTACATGGCGAGCGAATCCCCTGGCTGCTGTATTGATATCATGGGGTCTGGTGCAGGTTATTCTGCTCATTGGATCCCTCAATATGATCGCTCAGATTAATTCGGTCCTGTTCCTCCTCTCCTACTTGGCCATGAATCTTGCCTGTCTCGGCTTGGACCTGGCGTCTGCTCCAAACTTCAGGTGAGTTTCTCTTGTAATTTTCTTCTCTCTTCTCAATTAAGAGGCTTACCCCTCTTGTCGTGAGTTTTATCCGATTTTTTTTCCGAATGTTCTGTGAGCAATGTAATTTAGAGTGTTCCCACTACCCTATTTAAGTAGGAAAAAGGTGAGTGTTCTCACTACACACGACGCGATTTTTTCCCGAACGATAAGTGGGAATGGGCTCTTAGATGTAAACGCCAGCCTAGTTAGCTGGAAGCTTGGAGGGTAGCGCGCCTGCCTTCTAAGCTCTAGGTTGGGGGTTCAATTCCCACCCCTGCCGAACTTCATTCTAAACATAAACACATAAGGTTCATTTTCGGAACGGCTGGCTCTCTCTATATTGTCAATAATAATTGGGGAACAATATTTTTGACAAGCAGTTAAGTATGCTCAACACAATTAAAAAATCCTTTTGCACTCATAATAATAGTGCTTATTTAATACTACTCGCATAGGACTGAAAAGTCCCTTTACTCCAGTAGTAGGCTACTACTTTTATTGTGGCCAAATTCTCAAATTATAGTGAGGATAAAATTTCATACCCCGGCTGGGTTTGAACCTACGCCCTCTTGTTTACTAGGCGAGCGTCTTGACCACTACACCACCACTATTGTGTTCTACATATGTTCTC
>NW_007393829.1:0-1092 GCF_000475195.1 Diaphorina citri | reverse complement strand
GGATAGGTACGGTCAAATTATCAAATAATATTTTATAAGCAACTAGCAGAAAGGCATGGCCGTTCATGTCACTCATCCGTTTAGTGGTCTTGCTCGGCGTAGCTTAACAAAAACGAACCAGAAAATAGCCTATAACCTTTACAGGAGTGCAAGCAATAAGTTGACAAAGTTTCATAGTAATTTGATGAGCGGTTTGGCCAGGCATAAAGTTCAATCAAACAAACACACACAAACAAATATTCATTTTACTTTTTTATGTATTAGATTATTGCTGGATTAGACAAGGCCAGTAAACAGGCCTGACCTGACCCTCTTGGCCTGACCTTATATTGGATCGGCCTTTAAAAATAAATTACGACGAAAATCTCCATCTCATTCCCTTTTCAAGCCAAATGTTGGTCCTCCCCCGAAAGGAATACCTAGGGACAAAATAAAACCAATAAAAAATATGTTTGTCATCAAGAAACAGCCTCCTATATTTGTAGATCTAAGGGACACCGAAGACATAATTTTACTATGGTCACAAAAATTGACCGATATAGAGTTTTTTTTTTTTTTTTTCTTTTCTTTAAAACCCATAAAAAAAGATGTGAATTAATGTGTTGCTCCCAAATGATTATTTCCAAAGCGGCTTTGTTTTAAATACCTATATTTTTTTGTTTCAAAAACCTAATCTTCAGAGGAGGCTTTATACTTTATACAGCGTGATTCGAAAGCACCATGTATCTACCTTCCTAGGTTTTTTTCAGAAGAAGAAAAAAAAAAAATAGGTTAAAGAGGTTTGATGTAACTGCTAAGATCTTATCGTCCCGAAAGTGAAGAGAGAAGGAAGATAGGATAGAAGAAAGCCAACCGTTCCGAGAACGAATCTTATCTGTTTAGCACACAATTCCCCCTGGGCGGAAATCCAAGCTAACTAGGATGTCTCCCATCTAAAGACACTACTTCCCTTCAGTTTACACTCTGTATACCACCTAGTTAGTTTAATTTCCAACAAGGGTGCAACACACCCACAAACAAGTGGCTTGGAATTCAATTTTCAACCCCAGGAGATGAAAATGATTTTGTAAAAAAAAAAAAAAAAAAAAAAAA
>NW_007393828.1:618-1092 GCF_000475195.1 Diaphorina citri | reverse complement strand
GGCTTTCTCCTATCCGGTCTTCCTTCTCTCTTCGATTTCGGGACGATAAGACCATAGCAGTTACAGTCCCTCTGTCAAACCTCTTTTAATAAAAAAAGAGAGAGGTTTTATCATCTCGAAATCGAAGGGAAAGAAGACAGGATGCGAGAAAGCCAGAAGTTCCGAGAACGAACATTATCCGTTCAGGACAAAAATCCGCCTCGGGCGGAAATCGAACCCGCGGCCTACCGCTTATTAGGGTGGCAGTAATATCCTGATTAGAATGAGATTTTTTCTTCAACTGAAGGGACTAGGGATCTAAGAACTTTTTTCGAAACGGATGGGTTTCTCTTCTTCTTCGCCTTTTCCAGGGCCGGATTAGCCCCCCGCGGGGCCCGGGGCAGTTTCAAAGGCGCGGGGCCCCCGTGACGCACCTAATTCGTAGATATTTTCTTATCCTAATTTTCGCTGAACGCTAAAGTGAGCAAAATAAAA
>NW_007393828.1:0-532 GCF_000475195.1 Diaphorina citri | reverse complement strand
TCCCCAATCTTGGAAAATCCAGTCCCCCCAAAAATAAATTTTTCCGGCCCCCGGGGGTTTTTTTTTTTTTTTTTTTTTAGAAAAAAACCATAATATCGAGTGTAAGTCCTCAAAGCGCGGGGCCCGTGGCAGTCTGCCATTCTGCCTTATGGGTAATCCGGCCCTGTTTAGTACCAAAACACGTTTTGAGGTCCTTAGAGCCTAAATCCACCAAAGTTTCCATTGGTCCGTGTGTCCGTCTCTGTGAACAAAATACATATCTCGAGAACGGTATGAGCTAGAGACTTGAAATTTGGTATGCAGCTCTCAAATGTGACAAGGATGCATTAAGATCGGGACAGCGGTTGATGGTATTTTGACCGCTTTCCAATAGGTAAGGAAAGTCGTGTGATATTCACACTAGATTTTTTAGGGTGTTTTGCTAATTGCCCATGGAACTTGTCCTTTCGGATAAGATAAAGTTATTCTACCTATTCTTTTTATTTTTATTATTATTATTATTTTTTTTTTTTTTTAACCGAGCCAATTTCTC
>NW_007393827.1:0-1092 GCF_000475195.1 Diaphorina citri | reverse complement strand
TGGACATAGCGATGGAGTGATGACCTATGAATAATGAATAGCTGAACACGAAACTTTGCCTTCATAAATATTCCAGGTAGGTAATTAGGAAGGTGGGTGAGCTTTTGGAATTTTAATCTTATTATTAGTTCAACGCCGAAACTTTCGCACGCTTTCGTAAGTGGAAAAGCTCCCTCAGGAGGGGTCTTAGAATTGACTTAACACGGAAGAAAAGAGCTTTAACGTCACCACGGTGGATGAGATGGCAACTTTAACCTCGACAGAAATGCTAGGTGAATACGAAGGTAGTGTTGAAATGGATTTAGACTTCTGGGAAAACACAGAAAAAGCTTTTGAAAATCGTCAAAAAGACCAGCCTTGAAATCACCATTCAGAAGTTAATAAAAAGGTAAATGTCACTGGACAACTAACTGCTAAGGTTGTTAATCAGAAAGTCAGATTCGGGGAGTAAGTCAACCACTATTCCGTGAAATAGAGCAAGCGAGCGTAATAAATTGTTGAAAATTGTGACATTTTTGACAGACTGTCTGACCGTCTTTGGGTGTCTGTTTTAAAACACCGAGGTCCTTTTTATGAATGGAATTATGAGGATGGAGCAGAAATGATAATATTATGAAAAGAGAATGCAAGAGATTATTACGAAAGACAGCAGACAGCAAGGAGCGAGGAAGATGTGGAAAGAGACGGAGAGGAGGAGAAAAAGATAAAAAGATGTGGGGAGGAAAACGGAGAGAGAGGAGGGAGAGAAAGAAATCGAAAGACAGGAGAAGGGTAAGAAGAAATATGAAGGGAAAATGGAAGCAAGGGGATAGGGACTATAGGGAGAAAGATAACGAAAGACAGGGGGGAGGTATGAAAACTATGAAGAAAAGGGAATTTATAATAAGGAATGGAGTGAGAAAGGAGGATAGAGAGAACAAGAGAGGAGGTAAAGAAAGAAGAAAGAGTAGATAGAGAGAGAGTAGTGAGAAGTTACATAATAAAAAAAAGGAAAGAAAAAAGAGGATAGGGAGAAGAGAGAGTGTCAAGATAGAAGAGATACCTAGGGCGAATAAAAAGATATAGCAGGCCAGAAGAAAGATGTGGGAAGTA
>NW_007393826.1:0-1092 GCF_000475195.1 Diaphorina citri | reverse complement strand
TTTCTCCATACTCACAGACACATCATCATTTAGTTTCTTTATTCTATATCCAATTGGCACTATTTGCAATATAATGGTTTCTCCATACTCACAGACACATCATCATTTAGTTTCTTTATTCTATATCCAATTGGCACTATTTGTTTTTTTTTTTCCATATTCATAAATACATCATTACTTAATTTCATTGTTCTATATCCATACAACATTATCATTATTATTATTATTATCATTTTCATTTATAAGAAATCGCAGTTTTAGTTACTTGGTTTATGCTTATTCATTACTCAAATTAAGAATTAATTCTCATATTACAAACCATTGAGTTTGCGTGCTTATATTACCAGTAAAATAACAGCACGAAAAGCTGACATCATCATCATCATCATCATTTTGTCAAAATTAAAGTGAATGTGAATTTTAAAGTTTAAACTGGGTTTAAATAAAAAGGCCAGGCCATCTCCCAATAAGTTAATTATTTTGAGGTGATGATTTCAATCTGAATCATGTCGACGTTAATTATATGATTAGGGAGGGGCATAACCAAAACATTCAAACTTTGTAACATGAATATTTGACTGATTGTTTAAAACGCTAGTAAGTAAGTCCTGTAACAAAGTTCACACGAAAAAATGATAATAATTTTGGTACCCAGAGGTAGCTAAAATTTGAAGGATTTTTTTTTTCAAATGTTTACGAAATTACGGAAAAAAATCTAGTGTTTTATAAGATGCTTAAAACATGATATCTGTCCAATATGCTTTGATAAATGATAATTTAGGAACTAATACTAACAAGTGCCCTCAGAAGTGTTGAAAAAGCTTGGTCAAACCATTGTAAAAATGAGAATGCTCTACAGGTAGGTTCAAAATTAAGGACGTGACTTCTGCACAAGTAAGTACCTTTAAAAAAAATATATTAATAAATTATCAAACTAGGTACTATGAATGTATGAATGCATAAGGTCAGGAAACTAGAAAAGAATACATATCCTATAATCTCTTTCTTTCTTTATTTATTTCCAGGAATATGCCCAGTGTATGAAACGTTTAGCCACCGAACATTGGGACAAAAAACACAAAGGTGACATCA
>NW_007393825.1:0-1092 GCF_000475195.1 Diaphorina citri | reverse complement strand
GTTACAGAAACAGCTCATAATTATGTAGATATCTGATCAAAATTTGTACAAACCTTTTGAGCCACCCGGTACTATCACCGTATGAAATGGATGGGTTATGGATTCGAAGTTGGGTAGCTTGGGGGTAATGGCTCGGTCGAGGGTAAGTTGGGCGGGGTAAAAAAACCTCTCAACGCCTCCTGTGCTCCTAGCGAAAACCTGTCTTATTAATGTATCAAATTTATCAGAGGGGCGAGGTAATATTTTCTCCCCCCTCTTTTCGCTTGTCTGTTTGACAGTGAGTCATTGAGAGCTGTGACGGGGAAAAGAGAAGGGAAAAAAAAGGGAGAAAGGAGAAATAGAAGCCGAGACGGGGAAAAATAGAGAGGAAGGGAGAGAGAGGGAGAAATAGAAGCCGTGACAAGAAAAACAGAGAGGGAGAGAGAAAAGGAGAAGAAGGAGGGAGGAAAAGGGAAAAAATCCGTTGTGATGAGGGAAAAAAGACTGGCGAGAAGGAAACAATCAGAGAGAAGAAGGAGAGAGAGAAACAGAGAGAGAGAAAGGGAGAAATTGTAGATAGGTGGGTATAAAAAGGAAGAGAGGAAAAAGGGAAAAAATTCGATGTCAAAAGAGAAGAAAGAGGGTAAAGTGAAAGAGTGGTCGAGAACAAAAAGGGAGAAAAAAAAGAGAAAGGAGAGAAAGAAAAACGAGGGAGAAAGGAGAAAAGTGCAAGAGAGGTTGAGATAGAAAAGGGAAAGAAAAAATTAGAGAAGGACAAGAGAAAGCAAAAGGAGAGAAAGCGGGGAAGAGCACAAGAGTGCAAGAGAAAAAGGAAGAAGAGAAAAAGAAAAAGGGGCAAATTGCAAGAGTAGGAGAGAATGAAAGAGGAGGGGGAAAAAGAGAGAAAAGGGGAGAGAAAGAAAAAGAAAGAGGAGGGAGAGAGAAAAAAGTTTGTGTTATTTATGGGTAGTCGTTATGAACACTCATCTCATTCCCCCCTCTCTCCTCCTCCTTTTCTTCTTCTTCCTCCCCTCCTCTCCCTCTCCCCCTTTTTTCCCCTCTTCTCCTTCGTCTCCTACTCCCTTCTACATCACAGTGATGCCAAGTTTCATT
>NW_007393824.1:0-1092 GCF_000475195.1 Diaphorina citri | reverse complement strand
TTTTTTTTTTTTTTTTTTTTTTACACTTTTACATTAGTTGGGAAAGTTAGATTAGTTCGGAAGGTAGATGGCTTTTTTTACTTTACGCTTTTATGTTATAAAGCTGAGTACATTATTACATTAAGTAGGTACATAAAGAAGGAAGTTACAAAGGAGTGACTGAATTTATGGAGATTGATGATGGTGAAGAGTAGGAATAAAGTGTATTACCCAGGATGTGACTGATGTGAGTGTGGAAAATCCAATAAAATGTGGAGCAAAATCCACTGAAATCTGGAGGAAAATCTACTGAAATCTGGAGGAAAATGCACCAAAAACTGGAGTGAAATTCACTTAAAACTGGAGGAAAACCCACTAAAATCTGGAGGAAAAACCATTAAAAACTGGAAATCCAGCAAATTCTTTTGAATTCAATTACTCTTGGGAATTGACCAAGTTAATTTCATTACCAAATCGGAATATGGAAACATCTCTTCTGCATGAAAATTTACTCACTAGTCTTTTTTATTCTCCTTCATATATCTTCTCGTTTTTCTTCTGCTCTTGCTTTTTCTTCTACGACTTCTTCGTCTCCTTTTTGAATATAAATGGGTAAAAAGAAATCAAATAAAAAGACGAAAAAGTCAAATTTATGAAAAGGTGTTCTTTATTCATCACCATAATAATAATCTCGAGAGAATGTTCAAATCACAAGGGTACAGGGATGAGGGTATCTAAACGCAAAATGTTTGCGGTAGTCTGTTTGCTTTCCAATTTGATGGTGAAACTGCCTTGGGAGTTACCTTGGAGGAAGAGAATTCAAAAGAAATTCAAGTGAAGAGTAAGAAGAGAAAATCAAATCAAATATTCCTTAATAATAAAAGTAATAATAATAATAATAATAAAATAGTAGTAGTATTAATAATAATCCCTTAGGTACCAACCTAAATACTAGATTTCTGGGTGGTATTATTTTTTGACAGTTTTGTTTGATTAAAAAACTTACCGATGTAAACATCACACGAGTTTTATTCTAAGGGAGCTATGGCGTCTCCACTAATTTCCAACTCTCTCTCTCTCTCTCTCTCTCTCTCTCTCTCTCTCTCTCTCTCT
>NW_007393823.1:0-1093 GCF_000475195.1 Diaphorina citri | reverse complement strand
TTTTGAAATGAGTGATGTCACCTAGAAGAAGGATTGTCATAGTGGAAGGAAGGAGAACATCATGGATGGGGAATTTGATAGAATGGTACAAGATGTCAAGCGAAGAATTATTTAGAGCGACAGAAGATCGACAAAGAATCAGGCAGGAACATGGTCGTCAACGTTCGACAACGGACATGACACACCAAGAAGAAGAAGAAGAAAGAAGAAGAAAGAAGAAGAAAGAAAGAAATCTAATACTTCTATACGTTATGGATAACGTGTAGAATAACCATGATGTTTGCCAACCTCCGGAACGGAGACGGCACCTCAAGAAGAAGAAGAAGAAGAAGAAGAAGAAGAAGAAGAAGAAGAAGAAGAAGAAGAAGAAGAAGAAGAAGAAGAAGAAGATGTCACCTATCAAGTTTTGGATTACAGACCCACTGTTTCCTTTTTACGTCCCAAGTCACAGCTTTTGCGAATTTTGGACCAATGGAATATTTTATTAAATTGCATTACTTTCCTTCCTATGGGTAAGTAAATTAAATAGAGAACGAGTACAAAAAATGTCTAGAACTCTTTACATTGTAATTTGCGTTCATTGTAGAGTAGGTACTCGTATTTATAAGCAGGGAGGTGCTGAATACTCTGAATAGGGTGTTGAAATCACTTGTCTCACCCAGGGTTAATGACAAGCGTATGTTTTCTTCTGCCGAAGGATTTTAGTTTCAGCGAGGGTTGAAAGTATAAAAATAGGGTAAAAACGAAGTCTAAAAATAGGGTTAACATTGGAACGCAGAAATAAGGGTTAGTGCAAGGGTGTATTGGAATGGTCGGGATAAAATTCCGATGACTTGTTACCAAAGACTTTTCTTGTTACCTACAACTTGTTACCAAAGACTTTTCTTGTTACCTACAACTTGTTACCAAAGACCTTTCTTGTTACCTACAACTTGGTACCAAAGACCTTTCTTGTTACATACAACTTGTTACCAAAGACCTTTCTTGTTACCAAAGACCTTTCTTGTTACCTACAACTTGTTACCAAAGACTTTTCTTGTTACCTACAACTTGTTACCAAAGACTTTTCTTGTTACCTACAACTTGTTACCAA
>NW_007393822.1:0-1093 GCF_000475195.1 Diaphorina citri | reverse complement strand
AGGTACCTACACCAAATCACATATCATAATGTAGATAGATAATCACATATATCACAAAGTACCTTGCTGTTACATACTAAATCACACACATTAGCATTAAATTCTATCTACACACATTACAACTCACTGGTCCAAATTTTCTCTGAGTATGAAGAAAAATGATCAAAATAGCATTAAATTCTATCTACGCACATTACAACTCACTGGTCCAAATTTTCTCTGAGTATGAAGAAAAATGATCAAAGTATGTATGTATGTACTTACAACACATGTTGATACTGTATGTCTCAGAATATACTGACTTGGAAATTCAGATTCCTGAGGATTGAGAAAAGGCCAGGTCATCCCTGAAAATTCAATTTTCCCAGGTATATAGGTACTCGTACATCGAATGAATACTGACTTGGAAATTCAGATTCCTGAGGATTGAGAAAAGGCCAGGTCATCCCTGAAAATTCAATTTTCCCAGGTAGGTACTCGTACTTTTTTCCGATATCAATGAGATAATGATATATCGATATGTATGCAATGCTTGAAAAGATCATTGAAAGATGAATCCATAAGTTTTGCAATAGTTGACTTTAAGCAAGACATTGTACTTGACATGGAGATGATCTATTGAGATGTTGAGATAAGAATCTTAATAGTGCGTACCTAACGTACCCGATAATGTTGTAAGGTTACCAAGTCTAGTAAAACTAAACAGGTGGATTAATAATAATGATGATGATGACCAGCTAGGGAAGAGTGACAATGACAAGGTTGTTGTCACCCATTTTCAGCTTCAATGCAACTGTAATTCT
The DNA here is from genome assembly GCF_000475195.1 of Diaphorina citri. NCBI lineage: Eukaryota > Metazoa > Arthropoda > Insecta > Hemiptera > Psyllidae > Diaphorina > Diaphorina citri. The sequence continues at coordinate 290 of NW_007393822.1, read as the reverse complement.
GTTACCGTTGTCAAAAGAGAAAAAACAATGCGTACAGAATATTAAATAATGACCAAATAGTCAAATCCCAACAGATTTGAACTAATTTACTCGCATTGATTTCAAACAACAGAGCAAACTCTTTTGTTTTTCCATCACCTTGGTCCTTGGATAATTTGGACATAGTAGCGTTATTCAATGACATAAGAACTGTGGATTCTATGACAAGTACGAATAGCATCACTGTGACAAGCAACTTGGACAGTAGTAAGTAGTCAAATATGTAGGTAAGTTCTGGTCCACTGGTTGAT
>NW_007393821.1:0-1093 GCF_000475195.1 Diaphorina citri | reverse complement strand
ATTGAGCTGATGGTACTTATAACGTTCTTTTGGCCGCTGATGATATTCTTTTGGCAACCCTTTTTGTTGGTTTGTTTTTGTTGACAGTTTTTGTTGGAGGGACCTGTGTCGGAATTTTCGGTGTTAGGGCTGGTGGGATGTTTTTGCGGCCGTGGCGTTGTGTTGTGAAGGCCGGATGGGCTTGGTGATGGGCAAGTGGGGGCTGTGTCTGAATGAAATGTGAATCATGTAAGAACAGAGAAATGGGTTATTCTTTGAATAGTTTGATGGATTGAAATAGGCAGTAGAGAAAGAGATGCATATTGCATTCTTGTTTATGAAATGTTGTTTATGTTTATTAAACATATACCTTTGGGAGAAAGAAGTGAATTGCATTTATATTTATTTATGAAATGTTCATATTATACCTACCTTTGTTTATAAAAATGTTCTATTTTTAAATGGGTACGGTACGTATATTTTTGTATAATAAGGGGCGATTTCCCCCAAACTTTTCATTCCAGCTTCTAAGGAACTTGAGGGAAAAAGGTAATTTCGTGAAATTAGGTATGGCGCTTAAAACGGCTCTCTTGGGATTTCTATCTGTCGACAATATATCTTTGGAAGATTTCGAACCTTTTCCTGTAGGTAACTAACCTGCTTAAAATTTCCATTTTCAACCCTTTCTCTCATTTTTCTTTCCGTTTCTCGTCTATCCTATTCCCTTTCTCCTCCTCTCTTTTCTTTTATCCTTTCCTCCTCCTCCAAGTTATCCTTTCCTCCTTCCTCTAGCTTCCTCTTCTCTCCTATTTTATCCTTTCTCACCCTTTCCCTCATTTTTCATTCCGCAAACCCTTTCTCTCATTTTTCTTTCCGTTTCTCGTCTATCCTATTCCCTTTCTCCTCCTCTCTTTTCTTTTATCCTTTCCTCCTCCTCCTCCAAGTTATCCTTTCCTCCTTCCTCTAGCTTCCTCTTCTCTTCTCTTTTATCCTTTCTCACTCTTTCCCTCATTTTTCTTTCCGTTTCTCGTCTATGCTATTCCCTTCCTCCTCTATTTTATCCTTTCTCACTCTTTCTCATTTTTCATTCCGCTTTTCGTTTATCCTCGTCCTC
>NW_007393820.1:0-1093 GCF_000475195.1 Diaphorina citri | reverse complement strand
GACTGAACATGACAAGAATCAATAGATATTTAAGTTGTACACGCATTTTTATGTCTTGTATGTACGGGACAGATTTCTTTAAAGTTTCATGATAGGCAACTGTTATGTTGGTCTACAGATAGAAAAAGGTAGGTATCTTCTTCATAATTCAACTGATCTCTACTGTTTATTGATCCCGTTACAAGTTTATCAGGCAGTAGTTACCTTACTTTACCTCTTATCACAGTCTATAGCAGTCTACTTGCCTGGATAACTGAGCTGTATTTGGAGAAACCCTAGCCCTTGTCAGTTGCACTCTGGTGGTTCATCACCACTGTAGGTGCACCCAATAACTTCCAAGGTCCTTAGAAACTGTCTACTCACCTGAAATTCCAGGATAACTGATGTATTTCTCTTGATATCTTCAAAGAAACACTCTCTGGCATTATCAGCTAGTTCAAACGTCAACTCGACCGCTTGCACTATTTGGTGAAGGATGAGAAGGAAAAAGAACCCAATCCATTGTTTTTTCAGCAACATACTTATCCTGAGGTTCATTTTGATTGTTTAATTCAATTTAACATCGAAAAAACGACGAGAAACTAGCAAAAAGCGACAATTTTTGATGACATTTTTTGTTATTGGAAGCGTTGGACGCAGGAATATCTGCACCAACTGCAAAGTAGAGAAAAGTGGAACTCTGATCAACATCCCGTCAAGGTGGATGATGTCGACAGCAGAAAAGAACCATCCATAAGGCAAATTCCCCTTATCCTTCTTTTGTACTTAACGCTGTCCACTTGTGTCCAATTTTACGGCATCCTCACTCAAGCAGTCTATACTCAGATACCATGTGGGGGGACTTCCATTTCTACAAATTCAGGCACATATTGAGGAACAGAGATTACAATATGGGAAGAGGTAGGGAGATAGATGTGAGGAATCATGAGTAAGGAAAGGGGGGAGAGGGAGAAATCTGGCCAAAGAAGCTGAATTATTCATGCCAAGTTAAACACGGAGGTGAAAACTCGGGAGAAAAATAATGGTTATGGGGAGAAAAAATCGTCACTATTTTACTTCGTTTTTTGTTTATATTTTCCATGAATAAAATTTC
>NW_007393818.1:0-1093 GCF_000475195.1 Diaphorina citri | reverse complement strand
AATCAAGTGGTCAGATAGAGTCAGGAATGAAGAAGTGCTGAGAAGAGTTGAAGAGAAAAGAGAAATACTGAGAACCATCATAGCCAGATAGAGTCAGGAATGAAGAAGTGCTGAGAAGAGTTGATGAGAAAAGAGAAATACTGAGAACCATAGTGAACAGGAAAAGAAGTTGGCTGGGTCACATCCTGAGAAGAAATTGTCTGCAGAGAAGAATCATGGAAGGAGAGCTGAGAGGAAAGAGATCAATAGGAAGAAAGAGGTTTGGAATGCTGAGAGATGTGCTGAATAGAAAAACGTTTGAACAAATGAAGGAGGACGCCCAAGATCGAGAAAAGTGGAGAACGTCGTGTTGAAACCCGTCCTAGGACAGATCTACATCTATATATATATATACTTTAGGAATATTATATGCCACAGATCAAGTAGCCCTTTCCAGGTACTTGTCTACTTGTAAGTAAAGGAAAAACTACAAATGGAAGAAAACAGATTGAATGTATATGTTGGGGTATTATTTATTCCATGAAATCCCATTGAAAACTAAACACGAACATCCCACATTCAAATTGAACATGGAAATAAGTCTCATTGAAAAAAATAAAGGAGATTTGTCCGCCCTCAATTTATAACTCTGTCAGAATATTTGTTATTTACAGAAAGAAAGGATTCTTCTACTTTTTCTATACATATTTAAATAAAATGGGAGGTCATTTTTCAAAGGGCTTAGTTACAAAGATATTTCCCTACAACATAATACCTATGTAGTTATATCTAAAAAAGAAGAAAAGTGTGGGTGGAAAAACAGACCATTGCCGAATGGCAGACCCATCCAGGAGCTTATAAGGTGTAGGAGTGAAATACTTGGTAGGAAACGGGATTATTTCTTCCTCTTTTTCATCCATTTGTAAGTGGGATTAAATTGGACATTTTTTCCGAACGTGGTTTTATCAGCTGCAAACATAAATTACACAATTTATCGTCAGGTAAACGTAGGAATTACCGAGATCCAATCATGTATGAATTTCACCCTTGGGGGGAAAATACCTTTTTCTGACTCTTACACAGAAATTGGAAAGAAAGTTTTTAGATGTTTGTA
>NW_007393817.1:0-1093 GCF_000475195.1 Diaphorina citri | reverse complement strand
CAGCTCTGGGCTACTTGAGAATTATTTGCTTGTAAGAAGATGTTCATTTTAAAGTTATTCGAAAGAAGTATTCCTTCTCCAAGAGCATCATTAGTCATGAGATATTAATTGTGAATTTAAAAACCTCAATACCGGCTACCTTTCAGAACAATAAACATAAAAACAAACAAGGCTGTTACCAAGAAGTCCATAAAGAAACAATATTTAACTACAATAACTTCAGTAACATAAAATGAAAAATATTAATAAATGAAGAAAAAGTCATTAACTTCGGAACACAAGTACATTACATGCAGTTTTAATAAAAATAATAATTTGAGCAGTGGTGTGTGAAGAAGGAGCTTTTTTTCGGGAGAAATCCCTCATTTATTTGTGAAAATATAGCTTGTAGGAATTGGAAGTAGATATTATTTAAAATAAACTAATAATTCTATCATAGTTAAATGCTCGAACTGAAAACTGCTAATGGTTTACCTGCATTTCAGGGTTTTTGAATTGCAATTTACAAAGACCTTTTAATTATTTTAACTCCCATACGTATGCCAAAAATTAATGCCCAGTCGCGACTGATTTTTCGCTTTCAGAGAATTCAAAATCTCCTTGTTAACCTCTGACAGACTTTTTGATTTGGATGCCGACTCCACGAATTTCTTGTTGAATAAATCCTGTCCAACAGATCATTTAAAAACTCATTACAGCGAAAACAAACAGTTAATTTAATTTGTTTTGCTTTATTTTTTTCGTTGTTTATTATTTGTTTGTATTGTTTGCCAAGGTTCAAATCAACAATCACTTACTTTCAATAGTTTCAATGGCAACATTATGGCAACTTTAAAGACATCCATTTAAATGACTAAACACTTGGTGTACAAATTATCACCACCTGTTGTTCTGTGGTGGTCAACCTATAGGTAAGTGATGCCTATTTTGTTGGGAATTTTGGAGCCATTCTTATTGGTCCGATTGCCTGTAAAGTTTTTGCTTTGTATCTTTGTAAAGTTTTTATCTTGGATAACAATAGATAAGGTACACCTATCGTATAAAATTTCTAAAACATGTTTCTAAAAATCAATTAGATACAATGTTTTTTTTT
>NW_007393816.1:0-1093 GCF_000475195.1 Diaphorina citri | reverse complement strand
AAGAAGAAGGAAGAGGAGAAGAAGAAGAAGAAGGAAGAGGAGAAGAAGAAGAAGAAGGAAGAGGAGAAGAAGAAGAAGGAAGGGGAAGAGGAGGGGAAGAAGGAGAGTGATAAGCTGATAAGTGATTACTGTCAAAGAAAAAGTTGGATACCTACGATGTTACGTTGTAAGTACACAATACATATTAGGTGTACCTACTATTTACTCTTATGTACCTACATGACATTTTCCACAACCTTAACTTCAAACTTCACGTAACCTTACCTTTACGTTTTATTGACCTTTATTTTGTGAGTAGGTAATTTCTATTTACCTTTAGCGTTTATATAGAATTTCTATCTGTTACTGTCTACCAACCACTTCTAGCTGATGTTTGTTTGGTTACCTATTTGTATTGTTTGTTTGTATAGTTTATTTGTATTGTTTGTTTGTATTGTTTGTTTGTTTGTTTGTATAGTTTGTTTGTATAGTTTGTTTGTATAGTTTATTTGTATTGTTTGTTTGTATTGTTTGTTTGTATAGTTTATTTGTATTGTTTGTTTGTATAGTTTATTTGTATTGTTTGTTTGTATAGTTTATTTGTATTGTTTGTTTGTACCTATAGTTTGTTTGATTGTTTTTATAGGGAGCTTAACGTCACTGCTAAGGTTTTTAGTGACGGGACTTTTACCCCTTTTTCGACTACAAGCTCCTCACCTTCTCATATTGCCCTTAACCAGACTGAGTGGGGCCGGGAATAGTCAGCATCACGTGACTGTTTAGATGGACTCTCATCCTGATACCAACCACGCGGTACGCTCCTTAACTTCAGTGAACTGGTGCAAAGCCACCCGCTTCAAATCAAATCAAACCTGATATTTTATCAGTTCTAACGATCTATGAAAAAAATGATATTTTCTGAATCGAATGTTTACTTTTAAGTTAAAATACTTAAGATACATTGTAACAGCTGTTTGTTGTTGGTTTGTCACACAAGTCCGAAAATTCAGAGCAAACTGGGCCTCGTTCCATATTGTTTTATGCTTTGTTTTGCAATAAAAATTTCAGAAATAAATAAACAATTTTTCGACCTTGTCCGTCCAAATTATATTTT
>NW_007393815.1:0-1093 GCF_000475195.1 Diaphorina citri | reverse complement strand
ATTCGAACCATTAGTGATTAGTACAGGGGATAGGTTAATTTCTTTATCAATTATCTCTCTGGAGAAAAATGATTCCTAAGAAAAATTGCATGAAGAAAAATTGCCACTTCTAACTTTACGAAGGATTCAGATTGCCTGAGGCAAGTTTTTCGATAATGCTCTTAGGAAAGTTGACCAAGTGTGTGCACTAAGACCAAGGGCCTGACAAAGTTATTTACGGCCGATCTGAAGTGTCTTGTTGGCCTATATTGTCATTCTCTGACGGTCTAAAATCTAATTTCACGGTTGAATGGTAGAGATTGCAATAATTTCGCCCTTTGTTTGCAATTTCATGTATTGTGTACGTTGAATTACAACCATCCTGTCTTCCTTCTCTCTTCGATTTCGGGACGATGAGACCTTTAGCAGTGAAAGTTCCCTCTATCAAACCTTTTTTTTTTCCAATGGTGTAAAGAAATAAATTTCACACCACAATGATGGGGTCCGAATCCCAGCTCCAGAAGCTACGGTCGACTCGCTTTCATGCTCCCAAGTTATAAAACGTATTTCGTTGCTACGAGACACTCACATTATTTCTTTAATTGGCGTGTCATACCCTGCCGCATTGTTTCTATGTTCATTTCCTTATTGAGTAGCACTAGTGCCAAGTGTGTTGGCTCCCAAGTTATAAAACGTATTTCGTTGCTACGAGACACTCACATTATTTCTTTAATTGGCGTGTCATACCCTGCCGCATTGTTTCTATTCATTTCCTTATTGAGTAGCACTAGTGCCAAGCTGCCAAGATGTGTGTTGGTTTGTAGCAAGGATATTCTATGATTCAGCTCCAGGGGCAAATTTTTCTAAGGTTATGTGGGGTGTGGGTATGTCCCACTTTTCCGTTTGGCTAGGATTTCTAAAGACGTGTGTATCGATCGATGTGAATCGCCGTCGATCGACGGCCGGTCATCTATGTTTGGACACACCTTAAAAGTTCATCATAGCACGTTGAATGCACCGGTTCCCAACCCGGTTCACTGGTGTGAAGCAACGTTGAGCGTGGTTGGTAACTGGACGGGTGGCGTTCTAGGACATCTATGCCTGGCTATTTCAG
>NW_007393814.1:6890-11187 GCF_000475195.1 Diaphorina citri | reverse complement strand
ATCCTTTTCACATTTGACGGAAGAAAATACGAATGAAATTGACTTCAGCAAAGTAAAAAACGAAACTAATGAGGATTCACAAAATCACAATAGAACGAAGCATCCCACTGGTGAGAAATTATTTACAAAGCCAACAAGTAAAGGTGCTGATCCAGTGAAAAATAATTCTACTATAATCTCATACCAAGATGTAATAGAAAGTAAGTTGAAGGCCGTGGACAAAATTTACCAAAAGGACGCGAAAGACTTCAGGACAATCAAAATATTTGCGAAGAAAGAAAACACTAGCAGTACCACTTCAGCGCCTTCTCAAGATAGAGTAACAGTCAAAGCTGTTCATCAAATTGAGCGAATAAGAATTAAAAACCAAATAAAAGAGAAACTTGAAAACACCACTAAAAGAAATGGGAATGGCCTTTCTAAATTGAGTGGATTTTACAATCACAAGAACAGTTCGGACCTCTTGGAAAGAAGGTTGAAACACAAAGAACGGTTTCTGTCCAGCTTGATGATTACAACAACAGACGCCACGACAACAGAAGCTGCATAATTAAGATACGAGGTATATTGTCCTCTAAATTAGGTTGATTTTTGGGACTTAGGACAAAAAGGAAATTTTCTCAATTGAAATCATTCGGTGGCAAAAATCTGCAAAGGATAATAATCGGTGATTAATGCAATGAAAATGGAGCGAAGATGTAATATAATAAAAAGAACTGTAAGCTCTATTCATACGATTATGTATTGAAATTTTAGGTCGATTGATTCATATAAATTTCATTAATCAATTTTGTTTCAAGTTGTGTAGATTGTACCAAACTATGTAATGTATTTTATTTTCTATGTTATTGTTTTTTGTAAGTGTATATTTATATTAAATCTTGTAAATAAATATTCTGGTGTAAATTGAATGTGAAGGTTTGTAGCGAGGGCTTCGGCTGAGTTTCCTCGCTACGCGATAAGGGTGTAAATTTGAAAGTTTTAAGACGAAACGAAAGCCGCTGGTTCTTTTACTACTACGAAAATGAGAATGGATGGTCTTACCTTAAGTTCAGGACCTTTTATTGTAAAAATAACTACTTACGCCGCAGCAAAGGATATATGATTTAGAATAAGGAAAAGGCACGACGTGATTCGAACAATGGTAGATTTCATTCTGAGGTTATTGTTTACTTTTACAACTAGATACCTCCTTGCAATGAGATGTCATACAAAGAGGTGTCAAAATTAATAATCATATGACAGATTTTATAGGTTTGGAGGGAATTTAAATTAAGACTGGTCACATGGCGTGAACAAGTAATTTACAACAAAAACAGAATAACTTAAGAAAAAATAGAGATTTTACGTAATATATTATATTATTTATAAAATAATATTCTAAAATAAATAAATAAAAGAGGGAGTTACAAATTTTACTAAAGGTAACAAGATATAAACATCTTCGTCAGTGTTCTACACAACAGCAGTGCTGTATTATTCAAAACTTTGCATGAAACACAACGAAGGCAGTGGGCTTGTACCTAAATGAAAATCCCTATAGGGCCTTAAGTAACTATTAATCTATGAGGACTAAAGAAATGTAAAATGATATTTTAAGTGCTGTAATGCTATATCTTCATTCTTTTCTTGATTTGAGCGTTAATATTCGTTTGATACCTTTAACTTCGCCCTTATCTGGACTCCATTACTTCAAGAGGATACTCGAAAGTTAGTTTGTGGATCAGCCGAGCAGCCAGACCTCAACATATACCCCGTCGACTCGTCCCTCGGCTCAACCCTGCTAGGGGGCGGGATGGTGCCCCGCCCATGGCCTCCCCGTGGCTCCCTCCGCGACCTGTAGGGGCGCGGGGATGAGTTGGTGGAGTAGAGGGTCGTTGACGATACTATGTAACCGGAGAAGTGATGCTGGTGTTGGTATCTGGGTGGCTGGGGGGTTTATTGTGTGTTTAAAGTGTAAATCTTATGGACGTTAATTATTGTCTTTGTAAAATAGAGTGTTCTTAGCGTCTAATAGATTACACCCCCTGGTTAATTGGCTTCGCGACGCTACGATCGTAGAAACCGGATGCTACCGGCGTTGGATATAAATATTCTCGGGACGGTCTCTTGGAGTAGGACACATGTTTGGGAGAGTCTGTGAGCTACTATTTATAACTTAATAGAAGTTTGTGTCTTGAAATCTTCCACGATCTTTTCGAGACGAGCGGCTTCTTGATGTGGGAGTATGTGTGTAGAGTGTAATTAATACATGTATGTTGTTGTCATTGTTTTTTGCTTTTACCAAGGCATGTCGTCGTCGACATCATCGCGCATCAACTCGACTTTTTTCGTTATTTTTTTTTATCTCTTGTCTATGGAGATCTACTTTAAGGTTATGAGGATGTTGTCTTCAGAGCCGAACTGTAATTACTTGAAATATATTATTGCTTACGTCAGCACGAACTTTCCTCTTGTTTATAAGAGGTTCAGGAGCCCACCTCGCTTGTAAAATGAGCTCGCGCAGACCTTCTTTTAACGGTTGTCTCTTTTTGAGCACGGCTCTCTTCTAGAAACATAATACAGGGGCATTTGTAGTTATCTAGTACAATGAATCAAATTCAGTTACCAGGAATCTTGTGCTGAAGGTCGACTTACCTCCTGTTATAGATCAGAAATATATCGGGAATTTTACGTTAGTTCGGGATTCGCTTTGGGCGCGCGTCTCACGTATAACACTCGCAAGGGAAATCTACAAGAGGATTCATTACTCTTTCTGACTTCTTCCAGCCTTTTTCGTCACTAAAATTGCTTGGTCGTTTAAGTAAATTCTTTTCAATATAGATATCTGATCACAGGTCCTCCCAAACAGATTAGACGACATTACATGGGATGCTTTATTCTCTCGGGCTTTCCTTTTAGACCACCACCTTGTAGTGTCGCTGGAAAGGAATAACGGCGATAACTTACTGCGAATAAACTCACAAAACAAAAATGGGATTCGAAGATTTGTTATCGAGTGGCAATCAGCATATCGACTTTTGGTTCGGCGGTTTTTTTGCCAGCTTAGGACTGGTTTTTCGGCCAGTTTTATGGGGGCGGTTCGCGTTCGTTGTGTACGGAGTTGGCTTTGGCAAAGCACAGCCGTAGGAACAGTGTAACCTCGATGTTATGGTTGGTAAGTATCAAATCAGAGATCGAGAATAATGGCAAGGAGATCTATAAAAGGAAATGTCTGTGTCGATGCCTGGTACCGACTTTTTTGAAACCATAAGATCCGAGATCCCTGGAGTTCTGCACAAAGGAGCGCGTGATTTTTGCCTGGTTAGCCACCTTTTAACTTGGTTTTCCAGTAGCAGTTATTTTGCAGACGAATATGAATTCCGGAACCTACCTTGGGATCATGGAAGTGACCATTATTCGTGCGGAGAAGTCAAAGAGGTTTTAAGTGGACATCGTGGGGATTTTCTACAGGCGTGGAGTCAATGAGGTCTCTGTTTCGGACACTCAGAGTGGGGATTTGGTTAGGAGGAATTATTATGTGTGCTCCAACGGTAGTAAAATTCCAGTACTCCTGACTCTCGATCGGTTCCGGGGGCTTATGCTCCCCAGACTACTCGCCTATAAGGTCATGTATTGAATACAGCAACATGGGGATGAAGGACTCTGCCTGGAACTGGCATCAGCGGTAAGTCCATGCGGAGTTCTCGGTCAGGCAATAACAGACACCGAACTGTCCCGACCAAAACAGAGTCAAAATGCAGAGGTGCGCTCTGCCAGTAGACCGGTGGAAAGAGTATTAATGCCATGTCTGGTCTATACACAAAAATATTTATAGAATAGTGGTAGAACGTGGCACACAAGTCTCTAGGTAAGACTTATACATTTATATACCACGGTTATATTATATATAAAATGAATAGTAACACGAGTATTGCAAAGGAAAAAAGATCATAAAAATCAAAAAAAATTAATAATATCTATCAAAAAAGTAACAAATCAAATTGAAAGAACTTAAAGAAAAATGTATGCGATGGGTGTATGTTTTTACAAAAAAACGTCTACAGAAATGATGATGTATGTAACATGGCAAAAGATCCGATATAGTATCTGCCCTTTTATTTTACGATTTGAACCCCCCTCTATGTGCGATGATATCTTTGTACTTTAAAACCAATAAAGGATTATAGCAGCTATCTGGGTAATATAACAAAGGTCTTTATATGTTTAACAAGATGTATCCCAGATCTTTTATATTTTGTTCAACAGGTCATTTAATTATTATTATTCTTCTTGATAAACATTCATGATACTCTAT
>NW_007393814.1:0-1399 GCF_000475195.1 Diaphorina citri | reverse complement strand
AAAAATAATTCTACTATAATCTCATACCAAGATGTAATAGAAAGTAAGTTGAGGGCCGTGGACAAAATTTACCAGAAGGACGCGAAAGACTTCAGGACAATCAAAATATTTGCGAAGAAAGAAAACACTAGCAGTACCACTTCAGCGCCTTCTCAAGATAGAGTAACAGTCAAAGCTGTTCATCAAATTGAGCGAATAAGAATTAAAAACCAAATAAAAGAGAAACTTGAAAACACCACTAAAAGAAATGGGAATGGCCTTTCTAAATTGAGTGGATTTTACAATCACAAGAACAGTTCGGACCTCTTGGAAAGAAGGTTGAAACACAAAGAACGGTTTCTGTCCAGCTTGATGATTACAACAACAGACGCCACGACAACAGAATTTGCACAATAAAGATACGAGGTATATTGTCCTCTAAATTAGGTTGATTTTTGGGACTTAGGACAGAAAGGAACTTGGAAAGAAGGTTGAAACACAAAGAACGGTTTCTGTCCAGCTTGATGATTACAACAACAGACGCCACGACAACAGAAGCTGCATAATTAAGATACGAGGTATATTGTCCTCTAAATTAGGTTGATTTTTGGGACTTAGGACAAAAAGGAAATTTTCTCAATTGAAATCATTCGGTGGCAAAAATCTGCAAAGGATAATAATCGGTGATTAATGCAATGAAAATGGAGCGAAGATGTAATATAATAAAAAGAACTGTAAGCTCTATTCATACGATTGTTCTAAAAGAGCAACTGAAACCATACACAGTTGAAACTGTGGTCAACAAACCTTACCTCGAACCGGTGTATAATGATTTCACTGTCCCTTTACCTTATGAAAAAAATGTTCCTGTGCCTATTGAAGATACAAGTCGATTGATTCATATAAATTTCATTAATCAATTTTGTTTCAAGTTGTGTAGATTGTACCAAACTATGTAATGTATTTTATTTTCTATGTTATTGTTTTTTGTAAGTGTATATTTATATTAAATCTTGTAAATAAATATTCTGGTGTAAATTGTCGATTGATTCATATAAATTTCATTAATCAATTTTGTTTCAAGTTGTGTAGATTGTACCAAACTATGTAATGTATTTTATTTTCTATATTATTGTTTTTTGTAAGTGTATATTTATATTAAATCTTGTAAATAAATATTCTGGTGTAAATCGAATGTTTTGTTTTTCCAGTACTCCTCTTTTTCCAAGTATGTCGATCTCATATGATGGCTACCATGCATTCTCAGACACAACCACTCACTCATTTGAATATGGAAATGCATCCTGTGAATCCTATGGGTAATCGTTTACCTACTAAATTGATTCATAATGAATACAGAATGCCTGCATATTATTTTGGTGGACACAGGTCTCCCAAGAGTTCTAGGACAACTAAACTA
>NW_007393813.1:0-1093 GCF_000475195.1 Diaphorina citri | reverse complement strand
AGTAATGATTTTAAGAATCTCGTTTAAGAGTGGTTTCGAAAAGTCTTGCCTCAGAGGGCCTCAGATTACTTAGCCGATGACCCTTTTTATCAGTGATCCAACTTCATCTGGATTTATGGTAATCTATATGTATGTAATTCATAATTTCTTGCTTAAATGGTACTCGGCTCGATAGTATAGGTAGAAATTTCAATTTCGTTTGACGTTTGGTAATGAATGACCAAATTTGTACTTTAAAAAGTTACCGTACATTAGCAAACTAGTCATCCAAGTAAGTATGGCTAAAAGGTATTTCAGACTAGGCATTTTCAAAAATGATCTGCATACATAACAAATATGATGATGAGGATAGTTGGATATCCCTTACCACAGCTACCTAGATGCTAAATGGTTATTTGGAAATTCCACGTAACTCTACGGAGGAAATACGTACCCACCGGAATTCACGAAATTTTAAACAAAAACAATAGAATATTTACGTATTTTTTAACAACAGACAGAGCACCGTCAAACACTAAAAATAAATCGTATCACCAAAAAATAAATGTTATCTCACACTTAACTGCCACGGATTATGATAACTCCCCAGTCATATGACACTGCATGACTATTTTTAATTTTTATTTAATTTTTTTGTTCTGTCCCACCGCAATGCTCGCACGTTGTGTGGAAGCTTAAGGCAGAATGTCTATCTATCATCTAGTAAGAGGGGAGAGGGGGGTAGTGAATCATTCAACTCGTTCAAACGAATAGTTTTTCTGACGAATAGATTTCACTATTTTGGGATTTTTCGGGATATAGCGAAATGATACTAATAGTTAAAGAGGATGGCCATACCACTCAAATTTCACACATAAAAAAAGATAAATTTGGCCAAGTACTAATGTCTAGTGCCTTTCATCTGAGAGTAGGTACGGCAGTAGACCAGGCCAGGTTCAATAATAATAATCGAGTGGACTCGAGTGAAGTCAAACTCGAGTCCACTCGAGTAAAATCATTCACTCGGCCCATCACTTTTTTCAATAGGATAGGCAAAACCATCAGGGAATTGTGAAGGAATCATAGGCCAAAACATAATCGATAATAATTAAAA
>NW_007393812.1:0-1093 GCF_000475195.1 Diaphorina citri | reverse complement strand
TCAGTGAACCATTCAGAACTGGTGCAATCAACGTGCTACGAGTATCACTTTTGCTGAACCCTAGAAAAACCCATTTTCGTAAAAAAAAAGGGGGGGGAAGTTGATAAGCTGTGTAGTTTGTTAAAGGCCGATATGATTTTCGCGTTTCGCGTTCTTAATTTCTAACGCGTTTTAAAACACCAAACTACAAACAGTTCTGTTGTAGTTGTTGTTAGGTATAGTTGTAGTTATAATTGTAGTTGTAGTATACACTATAGGCTCTGTACTCTAGCAGTCGGTAACGCAGGGGTCAAAGTCGGTTAAACGCTTGTGGTTATAAAACAAAACTTGCACAACTAAAACAATTATTACATAATGGCGTAATCTTTCCAGCAAAAAAATATAATTTCGTACCTCCACTAAAGTTTGATTGACATTTCCTCTTTTTTTTTACTTAAAAAGAGGTTTGATGCAACTATAACAAAGGATATCTGATCAACCCGAAATTGAAAAAAAGTGTGACAGGACAGGAGAAATCTGTATAGCCGTTCCGAGAACGAACCTTATCTAGGAGAACATCCTCCCCGGCGCGGGAATCGAACCCGCAACCTAGCGCTTACAAAGCGGGCGCTCTGCTACTATAGGGATGCACTCCCGCACCTTTTTCAATCCCGCGAGATTTGGCCGCATTACCCGCGGAATCCCGCAGTTTTACTGCCGAAACTTTCAGTCTAGCATAGGATCTTGATTGTGCAGAACACCTTACACAAGTGGCTATCTTCAAAAAGTTTCAAGCTAAATGAACCGGTTAATACATAATATGTAGGTATCTTCATTGCGAAGATCCAAGATATTTAGTAACCTTTCGAAGTTATGATTTATGAATCACATCTAGTAGCAACGTATCAACAGATCTGTACGAGTAATCTGTTAGCGGATTTTACTAATGGCGACCAACTCGTTCGAGAACATAATTATGTCAGGTAGAAAATGGTGTCATAAAAAGGTGACGTACGCAATGTGTTTACGCAACTAGTGGGATAATATTCGTTCTCGGAACGGCTGGCTTTCTCCTATCCTGTCTTCCTCCTCTCTTCGATTTCGGGACGATAAG
>NW_007393811.1:0-1093 GCF_000475195.1 Diaphorina citri | reverse complement strand
CTCCTACCTCGTAGACTCCTGGGAAACGTGAGAATAAAAATCATTTCTTATCATGGTGGGGCACTTCTTGCTGTACGTTTTCTTTAAATTTTATCTAATTTTTAATCAAATACAGGTAGCCAGTCTAGTTAGCTTGGAGCGTAACGCGCTTGTAATAAAAATCATTTCTTATCATGGTGGGGCACTTCTTGCTGTACGTTTTCTTTAAATTTTATCTAATTTTTAATCAAATACAGGTAGCTTGGAGCGTAACGCGCTTGCCTTGTAAGTGCTAGGTCGTGGGTTTGACTCTTGCCCGGGGCGAATTTTATCCTCAAGAGAAGAGGAATGCTCCGTTGTGACTGGGCCCTAGCAAGGGAACAAATCATTGTAAGTTAGGGTATGTTTAGCACGAGAATAGTTAGTACACCCTAGAGTCCCTAGTCCTAGACAATCTAGATTTGCTTCTTAAGGCCGGGCCACAATCTAAGTTTAAACGCGGTTGTTTAACTCTTGGATTAAACAATCTGATTGGTCGATTTCAAAAATCTCAGCCAATCAGATAAATCAGGTTTAATCCAAGAGATAATCTTGAACACTACCTAAATGGTCATTTACCATTACTACTGAGTTCTAAACACACTCAGTACCTTTTGACAAAATTCAGTACCTTCAGGTTAAAATTTAGTACCTTCTTGGATGCACTGTACTGATAAGCCGTCAAAATTTGCTTTTGTTAGGCCAGCCATTCACGATCAGTTTTAACTGTCAGTTCAGTGCTACATAAAAAGTATTAGTGGAGATGTCTGATTTTCAACATGGGATTGACCATGCCTTCTTTAGTCGGAAGTCGGAATCCAATAAAAATTCAACTTGGGAGGGTGGGGGGAGGAACTGCAAATGTGTAGGTTTTTAATGTCCGTTTGTTGGGTTAGGTATATATATATTTAAAAAAAAATTCACCGCCATTCACGATCAGTTTTAACTGACAGTTCAAACTGTCAGTTAAAACTGATCGTGAATGGCTGGCCTTACACTTTTGTTCGCCACCCCCGGTTGAGAATGGCTGCATTACGGGACTTGAAATATACGAGGGAATCGAATCCGGGAATGT
>NW_007393810.1:0-1093 GCF_000475195.1 Diaphorina citri | reverse complement strand
CTCCCTGCAGCTGTCTTACAAACGATCTCCCCTCGTCGACTCCTTCTCGTGGCTTCTCGGCAAGTACCTTCGGTCGTCATCGGTAAGTGGCGCAGTCGGGGAGAGTCGGCTCAAGTCGTTCAATTTCGTGCAGGATCGGCGCGAACCGGAATTGGTCGTGTATTCGGGTAGTTTCGCGGTGCCCAGTCATGTGTATACGGTGAAGCCGATTGTGTTCGATTTGGTGCTGGTGGTGATTATCAGCGGGTATTTGTTCGGCGTGTATTGGCTGATTGTGGGCGTGGTGCCCAAGTTTTTGTAGAGTTTTTTTGGTGGGATTTGAAGAGTTTGTTAGGTGGGATTTGAAGAGTTTGTTAGGTGGGATTTGAAGAGTTTGTTAGGTCGGATTTGAAGAGTTTGCTAGGTGGGATTTGAAGAGTTTGGTAGGCGGGATTTGAAGAGTTTGTTAGGTGGGATTTTGAAGAGTTTGTTAGGTGGGATTTGAAGAGTTTGTTAGGTGGGATTTGAAGAGTTTGTTAGGTGGGATTTTGTAGAGTTTGTTAGGTGGGATTTTGAAGAGTTTTTTTGGTGGGATTTGAAGAGTTTGTTAGGTGGGATTTGAAGAGTTTGTTAGGTGGGATTTGAAGAGTTTGTTAGGTGGGATTTGAAGAGTTTGGTAGGCGGGATTTGAAGAGTTTGTTAGGTGGGATTTTGAAGAGTTTGTTAGGTGGGATTTGAAGAGTTTGTTAGGTGGGATTTGAAGAGTTTGTTAGGTGGGATTTTGTAGAGTTTGTTAGGTGGGATTTTGAAGAGTTTGTTAGGTGGGATTTGAAGAGTTTGTTAGGTGGGATTTGAAGAGTTTGTTAGGTGGGATTTTGTAGAGTTTGTTAGGTGGGATTTTGAAGAGTTTGTTAGGTGGGATTTTAGGTTAAGTCTTGGGGTTGGACCCAAGTTTTTGTAGTTTTTTGGGCTGGCGATTGTTGGTGTTGTGCCCCAAGTTTTTGTTGAGATTTTAGGTGGGTTCTTGAACCGTTTTTACTTTCTACTTTCGGCGAGGTGCCGACTGGGTTTTTGTAGATTTTTTGTTGTTCCAATTTTTTTTTTTTTTTTTTTT
>NW_007393809.1:426-1094 GCF_000475195.1 Diaphorina citri | reverse complement strand
CCATCTTTATTTTACCCTTCATTCTCCTTGTTTCACTTTTTCCCTTTTTTTCTCCCGTGAATATCGGGCATACTTGACAAAGTGGATATAAAGTATTGGACCCCAAGCATATATAATATATGTAGTTAGGTGCTGACAAGTATAGTTACGAGTGGTGACAAGTAATCTACTGGGTAGTCCAAAACAAGCAGCCTACTCCGGTACTTCGAAGGTCCCGTGTTCGATTCCCGAGACGAAGTTTTTTCGCCGCTATTGTTGAAAATTTGGTTGTATTGTGAGAACAACAACTGGGTAGATACTAGCTATTGTGAAAGAGTAGCGACCAGAGGCAACATTACCAATATAAAACGACTGATTATACCCACGTAGAATTGAGAAAATTGCAAAGGAGGTACTTTTTAACGTGGTAACAAAGCTTTCAGCTTTACAACAAATAAAATTAAATGGAGATTTAATAAAAGAGAAGAAAAACAAGAAGATGAGGAAGAAAACAGTAAGGTATTATAGGTACTGTTTTATCTAGGTACCTACTTCAGTTCATTTTCGACCGCTGGCTATGTTCTAAGGAAGAGAAAGAAACAGACAGAGAGAGAGAGAGAGAGAGAGAGAGAGAGAGAGAGAGAGAGAGAGAGAGAGAGAGAGAGAGAGAGAGAGAGAAAGACAAAAGA
>NW_007393808.1:0-1094 GCF_000475195.1 Diaphorina citri | reverse complement strand
GGTTGAAACTTCACTCGGGGAGAAATTTCCAGGCCCGCCAAATAGGAAGGAAAACTTCAGGACTAAGGACCTTACTACCTTGCCTACGAGTGGTGCAGTGAAGTGTAGACCTCTCTTGGAAAACGGGCTTTAATTCCCGGGGTCCTTTTTCAACTGGTGTGGTGCCTCGGTGGTGTAGTGGTCTAGACGCTCGCCTGGTAATCAGTAGGGCGTGGGTTCAATCCCAGCCGAGGTACGGAATTTTGTCCTCAACTTTGTTTGAGCAATCGACCACAATAGAAGTATTAGCTTAATAATGCTGGGGTAACTGGGGATAAGTGAATCTTGAGTCCTATTCGAGTAGTACACACGTATTTATGCATTTAAGCTTTTTGGTTGGATTTATGGAAGACAAAAAAAAAAAAAAAAAAAAACAATTAAATTTTGGGCTCGGATGGGATTTTAGGAGCTCCGTAAAAGCCCATATTCGGAGTGAGGTCTACATTTCACTGAACCAATCGTAGAGTTAAGGTCCTAAAAACCTCAATCCTGATTTGACACCCTGATATCCAAAGGGGAAGAAGAGATATAAAGAGGAGTGAGAGATAAAGAAAGGGAGATAGGAGTGAGAGAGATAAAGAAAGGGAGATAGAGAGGAGTGAGCGAGATAAAGAACGAGGAGAAAGGAAAATACGAAATGCTGAGTGGTGGAAAATAAAAATGAAAATTGAGGCGAAACATTTCTCTCTCTCTTCTCTCTCCTTTGCTCTTTCTTGTCATTCACTTCTCTTCCTGTGCTTTTCAGAAATACAGGATTAGCCTTACTTCTTGGTCGAAATAATCGTAGAATCCTAATCCTCTCCTAATCCTAACCACATATTTTTGTATATATATAAGTTTTTTTTATATATTTAAAGAAGGTTTTTTTTATTTACATATGTTTAAACAGGAGTGAGAAAGATAAAGAACGAGGAGAAAGGAAAATACGAAATGCTGAGTGGTGGAAAATAAAAATGAAAATTGAGGCGAAACATTTTTCTCTCTCTTCTCTCTCCTTTGCTCTTTCTTGTCATTCACTTCTCTTCCTGTGCTTTTCAGAAATACAGGATTAGCCT
>NW_007393807.1:0-1094 GCF_000475195.1 Diaphorina citri | reverse complement strand
GCCAAAAGACAGGCATAGATAGTTCTATTTACATTTTATTTTAGCAAGTCAAATCAGTACAATAATATTAAATAGGTAGGGTAAGTGTACCATTTATTCGCCCACCTGAAAAACGTACCATTTATTAGCCCAACTGTACCATACGCGACATTGTCTGAACTGGACGAAAATTTTCAAGATCCAATTTTCATCAAAAGAAAGGGGTTAAAGACTGCTATCGAACCAGTGCTATTCAAAAACTGTAGTCATAAAAACAAAAATTAGAAAAATAAATGTGGGCAGGTGGGCCAATAAATGGTACGTTTTTTAGGTGGGCGAATAAATGGTACACTTACCCCCACAGTAATATGGAAAAAGACCTCTTTCGTTTCCTAATTGCCTATTAGAAACTGTCTTCAAAAAACAATAAAAACCGGGCCATGTGATGTATTTCATGAACGGGACCCGAAAGGGGAAATCATAGACAAATTCCAGTGAACAGGACCCACAGTAATATGGAAAAAGACCTCTTTCGTTTCCTAATTGCCTATTAGAAACTGTCTTCAAAAAACAATAAAAACCGGGCCATGTGATGTATTTCATGAACGGGACCCGAAAGGGGAAATCATAGACAAATTCCAGTGAACAGGCCCCAAAAGTAATATGAAAAAAGACCTCTTTCGTTTCCTAATTGCCTATTAGAAACTGTCTTCAAAAAACAATAAAAACCGGGCCATGTGATGTATTTCATGAACGGGACCCGAAAGGAGAAATCATAGACAAATTCCAGTGAACAGGACCCACAGTAATATGGAAAAAGACCTCTTTCGTTTCCTAATTGCCTATTAGAAATTGAGAAATTGTCTTCAAAAAAACAATGAAAACTGAGCCATGTCATGTATTTCATGAACGGGACCCGAAAGGGCAAATCATAGACGAATTCCAGTGAACAGGCCCCAAGTAATATGAAAAAAAAAGACCTCTTTCGTTTCCTAATTGCCTATTAGAAATTGTCTTCAAAAAACAATAAAAACGGAGCCATGTGATGTATTTCATGAACGGGACCCGAAAGGGGAAATCATAGGCAAATTCCAGTGAACAGGCCCCAAGTAATA
>NW_007393806.1:0-1094 GCF_000475195.1 Diaphorina citri | reverse complement strand
GGACTTCATTGTCCCTTTCATCTCTTTTTGCTGACCTCACCACAAGGTTTGCTCGAGCTTAAACATTCAAATCTTTTTCATTTTACATCATTTCGTACTTAAACATTCCCAACTTCTCAGTCACCTCGGAAGAAGTGAAATTTGGGCACCACGCCAGAAAATGGGAGAGCTCTCATTTTATGTTTGGGGGGCCTGGGGGTATTTTGGGCTCAATGAGGCCTATGGTGCTCAGCGAATAAAATGCCAATCTAGTAGGCACATGGGCATATAGGCAATAATGGAACAAAAAAGTCGGCATAGATAACTTATTGTAAATAGTATGTTTGAAAACGAAGAATTGGTTGGGACACCAATGAGCCAATTCAGACTTCAAATTTCGGACTTTTCGTTATGGTGCTCAGCGAATAAAATGCCAATCTAGTAGGCACATGGGCATATAGGCAATAATGGAACAAAAAAGTCGGCATAGATAACTTACTGTAAATAGTATGTTTGAAAACGAAGAATTGGTTGGGACACCAATGAGGCAATTCAGACTTCAAATTTCGGACTTTTCGCCTAAGAAAAATTGACAAACGGAGTGAGATTTGCGATGGGACCTCAGCTCGTCAAATTCCTCAATGAAGCTGAGTGCAGCCCGAAACAAGTACACTACATAAACCAAGAAAATCTCAAGACCGGGGGTATGGTATGGCAAGTATGGCTATATGAAAGAGAAATAAAATGTGAGGAATTAGCTCTTTGAGATTAACGTTAAACCGATTAATTGGGACCCGAACTCGAGTTATCACAAAAAGATCAATCTGAGGCTTTAGATGTAGGGGCAAATAGCCCTAAAAAGTCGGGTTAAGCTTCTACGAACACAAGTTAGATTAACCTACAATATTGATATAAATGGAGGATCGAACTAAACCTAATGCGCCCGATCCAAGATTTTACTCAATCCCATGTTAATCCGGCTTCGTATGACCAAAAATGTATTCGTAACAACAAAATGTCATAAAAACAACTTCAAGTCCTATACTCACGGTAAATTTGAAGCGTTCAGTTTTGGAATGTTTGCTGTCTGGCTAGTTCGACGGCCATTGGACTCT
>NW_007393805.1:0-1094 GCF_000475195.1 Diaphorina citri | reverse complement strand
GGACTTTAAACAGGGAGGATACCAGCCTGAAATTTCCCTTGCTAAAGAAATAGCAAAGGTTGAGTGCGAAGGACATCCGCTCGTAAAAATTTTGTAGGTAAAACCAAATGTCAGCCCGAGGCAATCACCCTAGTTAGGGCTGATTGAGAGGCTGACGAAAAACGTCGACCCCGTCTGTACACGGGAAAAGGCGAAGGAATAGAAAAAGAGTCAGCCTAGTTAGCTTGGTTGTTAGCCTGTCTGCCTTGTAAGCGCTAGGCTGCGGGTTCAATTCCCGCCCGGGGCGGATTTTATCCCGAACGGATCATGTTCGTTCTCGGAACGGCTGGCTTTTTTCTATCCTGTCTTCCTTCTCTCTTCGATTTCGGGATGATAAGACCATAGAGGTTACAGTTTCCTCTGTCAAACCTCTTAAAAAAAATAAAAAAATACAGCAATTGTCATGTCAGACTTTACCGACCAGGAAGAAGATTTCTCCATTTCTCCCACGTCAGGATGTGTCCAAGAGAAAGACTGTCGAGTACTCTTCTTAAAACAATGAGTACTTGATATTCTATCAAGCAGACACTTGAATACTTTGTTGAAGAGGTGGGGTCTCTACCTTCGCTTTCATACATTATCAAGTATCCAACTTATCGTAACTTTCATTTGTTTGAATCTTGTGTATTTTTTTTACAGGAACAGTCATATACGGGTCTCTACCTTCGCTTTCATACATTATCAAGTATCCAACTTATCGTAACTTTCATTTAATTGTTTGAATCTTGTGTATTTTTTTTTTTTACAGGAACAGTCATATACGTAGGTAGGTAGGTAGGTACCTACATAATTTTGAGCTGAGGCCAAATTTTATCGTCGTCCTTTTAAAGCTTTACAGGCCTCAAGAAGGATCAGGTATCATGTCCAAAAAATGTAATGAGAAATTTCATTTTCTTTTTTGTGTTGGAAATTTCTGCCAAACTTCACTTCTTTCGTTCCCTCATTTCGAGTAGGTATCTATATGAGAGTTGAGAGGCACTTTACTGACCCGAAAACAACGTGAATCCAACAGAGATTATTGGGTAATAGTAATAATTAAAGACTCATAAAGAATT
>NW_007393804.1:0-1094 GCF_000475195.1 Diaphorina citri | reverse complement strand
AATTTTTCAATGGGTTATTTTATATTTTCTGGTGTTCTCGCTGTTACCTCATTACCCCAAATGGGAAGTATTCTGGATGAAATAAAAAAATACATACATAATGTGAACATAGAGAGGTGTAGATATAACTGATTTTGATATTGATATGATAGATATTCGAGACATATGTATTTATGTAGGAAACAGGAACATACCTACTGAACAGCATAGATATGTAGTTGTTCTGTATGTTGCACCATGTAGGTATTTGGATTTGGTATGTCATCAAAGCTCTTTGTCGAGTCCTAAGCAATGGTTTTGTATGAATCATTCAATCCCATACTGGGTGACATAGAAAGTAATCATTTCAACGTCCCAGGTTCGATACCCACCATCGAAGAAAAAGAAAAAACTGCTAATTTTTCAATGGGTTATTTTATATTTTCTGGTGTTCTCGCTGTTACCTCATTACCCCAAATGGGAAGTATTCTGTCCTCTCTCCCTTATCTGATGAACTCAGACATACTACGGGATGGGCATGCTACGACACAAACCACACGAGTCTAATATAGCAGTTGTTTATTGCTACGAAACAAATCGACAAGCGACAAGGAAACCCTCCAAGAAAGAAAAAACTGAATCCGTCAAACTCCTCTGACTTTTTTTTTTTCTCACCACTCCCAAGATTCGAACCGCAGTCTACTCAGTTATGAATCCAATACCACCCTGTAATGTCTACGTTGTTAATTAGAACTAGTTAGGTATGTCAACATACCAGTTACCAGTTAGTTACTCATCCACTCTCATACCTCATACGGACAAGGAAACCCTCCAAGAAAGAAAAAACTGAATCCGTCAAACTCCTCTGACTTTTTTTTTTTCTCACCACTCCCAAGATTCGAACCCCAGTCCACTCAGTTATGAATCCAATACCACCCTGTAATGTAGTATAAGTCTACGTTGTTAATTAGAACTAGTTAGGTATGTCAACATACCAGTTACCAGTTAGTTACCCATCCACTCTCATACCTCATACTAAGTACAATGGAATTTATTTTTGACGCAAAACTTTGATCACGTGGGTTCATTGAACTTGAAGTATGTGGAAACTTACC
>NW_007393803.1:0-1094 GCF_000475195.1 Diaphorina citri | reverse complement strand
TGTTTTTTTTTTTTTTTTTTTTTTTCTCCCCTTTGAAAATGAATAATCCGATCCAATCAAGGTTTCTGGATTTATAATATCATTTTTAAATTTAAATAATGTGACGGTCACCTTTCCTGATATCAACCAAACACAAGTTTGCTCAGGTGATCTGTTGAGAACTGGTGCATAATGGACCTAATATTGTTGGCTGAGTTACTTTTATTCAAATGGAGCAGTTGCAAATGGGTAAAAATTATAAATAAATGGTGGATTCCTATGTAAAAAGTTGGGAAAAATCCAAATCTGAGGTCAAAACTCGGAAAAAATAAATGTAAAAGGTCTAAAATTCAATGTTAATTTTCCGTTCTAATGAAAGAGTTCAAAGATGTGTGACGTCAGACTTTACGCAGTTGTTTTTTTCGTCCGCTAGGTAGCGCCACTATGCAAGCGCGCTAGCGGAGGAGCAGAAAGAACTGCGCAGAAACGTATGCGCACAACACACATTAATGTGTTGCCTGCGAAGGAGCTTTGCTCGGGACATTTGATGTGACGTCATCGCCTACGGGAGTATGCCGTGACGTCAAAGTTCACGATTTACCGGTATTTTTTTAATCGATTTATCTCAGGATCTAGAAGTCGTAGAAGAAAAATAAAAATTCCGTTGGTCCTCATTTTTCCTGCTCTATGACTTTGAAACTTCACCCAAGTTAGCGCAACTGATCTATTGACCAGGTGTTGTTTCAATAACGAAGGAACAACATGAATTTTAATTATTCAACGTGCTTTGCACATTGCCTATACACGAGCAATTACCAGGCGCTCATACAAAATATTACCCATTAACCTACCGAGTAGCGAGTAGGTATATTGACTTTACGTTTTACGGGAGTATAAATACCTAGGTGACCCCTTTACTTTCTAGTGACACAAATACCTATGCAGATTTCAAAGTAAAACTTGTATCTTTATCTTTCTTCCCTGAATTCATTTGTTTTGGTACGCGGGGAAAACTCTTTACATTTTGTTATTCAGAATGAGATATCAGTAAAAAGAGAAGGGAATGGATAAAAAAAAAAAAAAAAAAAAAAAAAAAAAAAAAAAAAAAGAAAAAA
>NW_007393802.1:0-1094 GCF_000475195.1 Diaphorina citri | reverse complement strand
TTATAAAGGAAACTATAAAATACCTAGTAATAATAATGAAAAAAATGATAGTAAAATACATTTTTACTAAAAAAAAAACTGCTGAGTCTTACAAAAAACTTTTGTTTACGTTTCTATAGGTAATACCTAGGTTATATGTATAGGTAATTACTGGAATCAGGTAGGTACCTATACATACCTACCTACCTACCTAGGAAGGTACTCATCGACTTACCACTATTATTAACATTTCGCTGACTCTCCAAAATTCCAGTGGTGCTCAACCTTTTCGGTTTGCCACCTTCTGGGCCACAAGAAATGAAACCCATGGGTCTACGTTAGAGTGCCACACGGTTTGAATATCACTACCAACGTAGAACGTCTAGAAAGAATCAGGTCAAAGGTGAATGTTGTTATTGTTTTTATAAATTTTATTTTCAATCAATGTAGGCAACTCTTTGTATGTTTTTTTAAACTTATAAGTATGTATTGTATTGTGCATTTAATGACCACCAAATAAAGGTTTATTTAATTATTTATTTTTTATTTATTTATTTGTAGGTAACTACTGAGAGTACTTAATTACATACTTAGGTACAAGTATTTGGCACTGGGATTTGTTTTTGTCGAACGTTAGGGGCATTGACTTTTAAAGTACCTATAAACTACCCTCCAGGCTCCAGGGTCGTCAGTCTCATGTTTCAAAGGCACTTTGGGTTTTTGTGCAAGGACAGATGTATAAGATTAAGTTTAGGATTTAGTAATGTTAGTGAAATTGAAGAGTACCTATTTTTTGGGAGTTCTGGCATCTCCACCAAAATGAAAAAAAGAACCTTCTATTTTCCATGGTCTCTTGCAACTACACTACTGAGACAAGGTAGAGCTAGGTCACGGGTTCGATTTCCACCCGAAGCGAAACAGATAATCTCCTATCCTGTCCCTCTTCAATCTTCACTCTTCGATTTAGGGACGATAAGACAGCCCCTATAGCTCCCTCTATTAAACCACTTTTTTTTTTAACTCAAACAATAATCTAAGTAGGTACTTACTATGATCATTTCTCGTCTCAATATGCTGAAGGACCAAATCCACGGCCATTTCTCTTTTACACTTGG
>NW_007393801.1:0-1094 GCF_000475195.1 Diaphorina citri | reverse complement strand
GGCCAGTCACTTGGAATTTTGACACAATTCTTACTAATACATTTTTACTTTTTTTGTGGTACTCCTTAACTTCTTACTTCATTTTTTTTTCTGAAATATTGGCCAGTCACTTGGAACTTTGACGCAAGTCTTACCAAATTACCAATAGACTTTTCTCTACCTACTTCTTACTTCATTTTCCTGAAATATAGGCCAGTTACTTAGAATTTTGACACACGTCTTAAAATACTAATGGACGTCTTTCTGAAATATAGGCCAGTCACTTAGAATGTTGACGCAAGTCTCAAAATACTAATAGACTTTTTTCTACTTCTCCACTTCTTACTATATTTTTCTGAAATATTGGCCAGAATTTTGTCAGTAATGTCATAGTTTTCGGAGGATAGCCCTTGGTTTTCGTCTTCTCGACCGATTTCGACTTCTGCCCTTTTTTTGCTGAAATATAGGCCAGTCACTTACAATGTTGACACAATTCTTACTAATATACTTTTTTTTCCTACTTCTTACTTTATTTTTCTGAAATACATTAGCCAGAATTTTGACAGTAAAGTAATAATTTTTACTGATATCCAGATTATCCAGTCTTTCTTCTCGACTTCTTGCTTTATTTTTCTGAAATTATTGGCCAGTCAATGCCGTCGGTTTAGTAGCTAGAACTAATCTAGGTGCAATTAAGTCCCGTACCGACATATTCGATAAGTTCAATAAAGTAGTCGGGTAGTCACTGTTTTGGTTTATTAGATTGCATTATATTACAGGTACAGGTGGCTGACGGGCTGGAATATTTTAATATATACAGGGTGTCCCGCCATTGGGTTTCCTTGTATACTGGTGCCATTGGAACCTTTGCGTGCAATGGGCACTGGGCAGTCATTATACGAAAAAAAAGTGTTGAAAATTATTGTGTAGAAACCCAAATTATTTAAAAGTTGAATGAGTAGCGACCAGTGGTGGTAGTTGCCAGAGTAAAAAGGAAACTTGGAGAATGAACAGAATTAGTAAAAGCCAGCCTAGTTTTGGTTGGTAGCGCACTAGCGCGCCAGCCTTAGAAGCAGATTTTATCCAAACAGATGAGGTTCGTTCTCGGAACGGCT
>NW_007393800.1:0-1094 GCF_000475195.1 Diaphorina citri | reverse complement strand
GTAAAATTAGATGAAATTAAATGTATTGCACTTTTTTAGCAACCTTGCCGTTTTGTTAGATTCTCAAACAGCTCCTTATTCGACTTGGAAAGTCATACTAACATATGAAAATTTCAGGATATACAGGCACATACCTACAAGTAATTAACTAAATTTATTTGGTGTTTATTACACTTACAAGGGAGTAAATCTCTTCAAATCAACATAATTGGCAAGAAAAGCAGAAAACTTACATGCTTTCAAGTATCCATCAATGTCATATCTAAGATATTATAGCAAGTTTTGTATCTCCTTGCCCACTTGATGTACCAACTGTACAACCACATAACACTGTACCAACTGGCATATCAAGATGCCTGATACATAGAACTAGGTAGGTACTAGCATGTACATTGAGTACATAGGTAATAGTCATGTCTGCCTCTGTGCTTCTAATGATTTCATACATTCTTCGCGTCTTGATGTGTAATTATAATTAATATATGAATCATCCGCCATTTTATTTTTCAGCTTGATCTCAAGTCCTATGAATATAGTGTGTCTGAGTAAGACATGTACGGGTATATATGTACTTACCTGTAGAACACTAATAAACTTGGCTAATATTCCCTTATTATTTAATGATTATCTCGCTCAATGTTCATCATTTGGCTTCTGGGATTATTATTGTTCTCTGTCCATTCACTCATTAGAAGCTTGGATATTTTCTTAGAAATCCTAGACTTCAGAACGTCAAGCATTTTCCTTCCTCAATAAAGGTCTATTTCTTCTAGTGCCATTCTCTTGTGTTCTTCTTGTTTTCTATGTTCTTCTTGCTTCGAAATATTTTCGAACAAGAAATAAGTTTCCTTACTTCAATTAGAAGCTTTTGTTGTTCCATTATTGTTATTATGCTATTTAGGATTTTTTGATAAATTGCAAATGTGGTGTTCTTCAAATTCAGGCAATATGTTTGTTAGATATGCTGAAATGTTTTATAGAATCTTGTGATCACCTGATTGGAATTTGGACATGAGATCCATTCTCCTGAACACCTCTGTGACTGACCAGACCAAGTCAAAAGTCAACTTAACTGTTCATCTTTCAAATTCATT
>NW_007393799.1:0-1094 GCF_000475195.1 Diaphorina citri | reverse complement strand
TCTTTTTCATCTTCTACTTCTTTTTTCCAGACTTTTCCTATTTAAATAGGGTTGGCATTTCTTGTCAGTCAATTCTAGACAGTCCTATTGTATAAATTCTTCACCCTCAAGTCTTGGTTCACACAAGCTTTCCACCTTTTTTCGTTCTCCCTAGCCCTTTTCTCCCCCTCACTTCCATTCTCTTGACTCTTTTCCCACTGACATTAAAACCCTTTAAGAAAAAAATCTAACCTGATAAGGTAGATGGGGGTCAGAGTATGTCCTCAGTCGGTAGATGATGCTCTGCAAGATATTACTCCGAGTGTAGACACACATCTGTTGAGCTTGCTTCGAGTTGTAGATCAAATTACACAGACTCTTCTCGGCCTCCAACATGACTGTGAAAATGAGAATAAAAAGGAACTTTAAAATTGTGTTAAGCATAAATGCTAGTCACAAATGTCATTCCCTGCTTAATACACTGTGCTAAATTTTATGAATGGACTTGGACTTGAACCAAAAACCTCTAGATTGAGAGTGTAAAATGCAAACTACTATCTATACCTACAACTGAGGTTGGTTAAAAAAAGGGGAATTTGTATAAGGGGCCTGGGGGTTTTTCTCTCTTCCTTCACTTTTTTTTTTTTTTTAAGAGGTCTTACTGTCCCGAAAGCGATGAGAGAAGGAAGACAGGTTAGGAGAAAACCAGCCGTTCCGAGAACGAACTTTATCTGTTAACAGATTTCAGGATAAAATCCTCCCCGGGAGGGAATCGAAGCCGCGACTTAGAGCTTAGAAAAGACAGACGCTCTACCCACCAAGCTAACTAGGCTGGTCCTACCGACCTACCTTCTTATCTTTGGTAAGTCAGTAGGGTAGGTAGGTAGGTAGGTATCTGCCGCTTTTTTTTTAATCTTGGTTTGACGTATCTTCCTACATACCGTTTAATGTATCTGATGTATCTACCCACCTATTTATATTTAACTGCTCTCTCCCAACCAATTCATCTATTTTTACTTGACTTATGTCGTTTGTTTACATTTTGGGACGGGTAAAAAAAAAAAAAAAAAAAAAAAAAAAAAAAAAGGAAAAAAAAAAAAAAAAAAAAAAGGAAA
>NW_007393798.1:0-1094 GCF_000475195.1 Diaphorina citri | reverse complement strand
AAAAAAAAAAGAATTATTTTAAACAAATAAAATTAATGCAGTTTTCATGTATTTCAATCTCGGAACAATGAAATAAATGTCTCTTAAAATTATAAAGATGGCAATGAAAAACTAACAGCAAGTAATACCTATCTCTGGACAAAATCATCATGAGAACCATAAACCCAAAATAATCTCATATTAAAAGTGTTTGAAGCCTAGTTAGCTCGGAGGGTAGCTCGTCTACCTTGTAAGCGCTAGGTCGCGGGTTTGATTCCCACCCGGGGCAGATTTTATCATAAACAGATTAGGTTCGTTCTCGGAACGAGGAGAGGGAGGGAGAGGGAGAAAGAGAGGAGAGGAGAGAAGAAAGAGAGAAAAAAGAAGAGGGAAGGAGGGAGAGAGGAGATAGAAGAAAAAGAAAGAGGGTTCCTTCAAAAGTTTTGGTCCTCTCTGCGCCTATGAGTTTGAAATTGATACATGTACTTAAACTACGTCGTCCATAATAATAATAATAATATCTACAGTACAATTTATACAGGATGTTCCATAAGTAGCGGCCACAAGACTAACAAACAGAACACCCTGTAAAAGTGGATCTAATACTTCGAGATGGCTGCCGCGTTTGGTGACATTGGACCAAAAACACGGAAAGCTAGAAGTGGATTCATGCTACGAAATATTATCCTGTGTCGACCATATTACCATGTCTGCCTTTGAAACAAGTTCTTTTTCTTAGAAATAGTTTGCATAAAATAAAAAATAGTTCCCGCCCTGCGGTCGAAAAAAGATGAACCTACATCTTGAAGACGCCAAAAATCATCCTTATAATGATGGTATTGACATTGGACCAAAAACACGGAAAGCTAGAAGTGGATTCATGCTACGAAATATTATCCTGTGTCGACCATATTACCATGTCTGCCTTGGAAACAAGTTCTTTTTCTTGGAAATAGTTTGCATAAAATAAAAAATAGTTCCCGCCCTGTGGTCGAAAAAAGATGAACCTACATCTTGAAGACCCCCAAAATCATCCTTATAATGATGGTATTAAAAGGTTTGTAAATAAACTGAACACATGCATTTTCCTCAAAAGAGGCCAAGATTAAAAAAAA
>NW_007393797.1:0-1094 GCF_000475195.1 Diaphorina citri | reverse complement strand
GAAAGAGCATGCATAATATATCAAATCAAAGTAAGAATCCAAGGAGAAGAAAAAGAAGGAGGAGGATGAGGAGGAGATGGATGTGAAGAAGAAGGAAGAGGAGGAGGAGAAGAAGAAGGAGGAGGGGGAGGAGGAGAAGAAGGAGGAGGATGAGAAAAAGAAGAAGATGAAGAAGCATGTGGAAGAGAACTAGGAGGTGGAAGAAGAAAAAACTTTCAGCGTAATGATATTGTGAATGAAGCCGGGGTTTAATATGATATACGTCGAGTTTTGGAAGAGAAGCGGAGATATAAGGTACAAAGTTTATGAAAAATTCAGTCAAATGATGATAATAAAACGAAATCACAAATAAAGAATTCAAATTTGATTTATTTCGCTGAGGTGAATATCAATGTGAGCACTAAAGAATAAAACATGCATGATGTGGATGCGAAAGTTCACAAGTAGGTAAGAAATCACATTTGTGAGATGATTGCTCAAATTGTGTATGGCGAAAGCTATCTATCGTAAACTAGGGGGGGATTTATTTGTTATGGAAACTTGCTTTGCCTTCGATAAACAGTTGGAAAGAATTCTCTATCAGTAAGCCTTCATTGACTTTATGCTGGAGAAGCCTGCGGCATGGAGGAAAAAACTGAATTTCACCAATATCATGATTATTATGTAGGTAGATAAGTTACAGAAGATTTATTAAGATTGAACTCAAGAATACTTTCGGGCATCGAACCCGGAACCTCCGATGTGCAAGCCTGGTGTGATACCCCTCGGCCACGGAGGTTTTCCCTACCACAATCTAGGTATTTAGACAACTGTCGATACCTTCATCTATGTAGATAATATATTATGTATTTATCTGTATACAAACTATACCAGCTAATTTTAAGTCTATTGAAACGCCAAGTTACATTTCTAGTCGACAACAGAACCGATACCTTTCAAAATGTAACAATGATGTATGTATGTGTATGTTTTCCACATGATCAAAGGTCGATCTGAAGCTTCGGTCAAAGGCCTTAATGAAATTTTGCGTCCAGGAAAAACGGACGCAATTTTCACCGAAAACTCTCATCACACAAAGGCTCTGTGAAGTTTTC
>NW_007393796.1:0-1094 GCF_000475195.1 Diaphorina citri | reverse complement strand
AAAAAAAAAATAATAATTTAATCATAACTGTCATGAAATTTAAATTATGTTTTAAAATACATCAGATGTTTTTGTTGTTGGTGGTGTTGTTCTTGTTGTTGTTTTTGTTGGTGGTGTTGTAATGTTGTTGTTTTTGTGGTTCTTATAACTTATAACTCCCTCTTGCTGTTTCATCCATTTGTCCATTCTAACTCCCTCACAAACTCTCCTCTTATGCCTTCTAAGTAGACATTTCCCCTCTGCTCCTTTTTTCTCCCTTCCAAACAGTATTTTTCCTCTTTTCCCTTGTAAATCCCCAAAAATTACTTCCCCTCTTTCTGCCCTTCCTAATGGGAACTCTCCTCCCCCTGTTTTTTCCAAGCAAATGGAAGTTATGCCCCGAAAAAGGGAGGGAATGGGACATGCGGCATGCAAAATGGAAAATGTTGTGGTGGGTTTTCTCTAATTATGAGATGAAAATGCTCAAAAATTTCGTTTTAATAATGGCATTGCAGCCTTCTCTTTCTCTCCTTCCCAGTCTCTTCCTCTTTTCCCACTTTCTTCCTCTTCCCTATTCTCATATTTCCCCCCTTCCCTTCCTACTTTCAATTCCGCTTTCTCTCTTCTCTTCCTCTTTTCTCCTCTTCCTTTCACTTTCTGTTTCCGTTTGAAATACTCATTTCCCGACGTTTTTGTTGTACAAATAAGTCCATTGTTGTGTAATGTTTCCACAGACATTGTTGTTGTATTTTTCCAACAATTGTTGATGATGGGTCCTTGGTGAAAGTTTTGTCAGGACGTTGATGAAGCAAGATGATTTATCAAACTTCAGTCCGTTCCAAGTTTATCCTTAGATATAATTTGTGGAAAGTGAAAAGTTTTTTTTACCCTCTTCTGTGTTGGAGTTAGGAGTGGGTATTTGGCAGTCTCTTTTTAGCAAAATATAAACAGGATATACTCTACATGTTTCTATTCTATTCCATGGATGCTCCAAATTATAGGCCAATTTTAGTAGCTATACGTATGTATTACTATATTTGGGTGAGTAATACATATGTATTACTCACTGCGCTCGCCTTGCACGCGGGAGACCCCCTGGGGGGGGGGGGGGGCAA
>NW_007393795.1:0-1095 GCF_000475195.1 Diaphorina citri | reverse complement strand
TATGTAATATTATGTACCTTAATAAAGTGATTATGCAATAATAATAATATTATAAGTTTACTGAAAGTTCTGAAAGAGACAGAAGAAAATGGAAGAGAAGAACAGAAAAGATAGGTAATAGGAAACAGAAGAGAGACGAGACAAAACCAGACAAGACACAAAGAGAGTAGAAAAGAAAAATAGAATGATTGTAAGATTTGTAAGTCGTTGGTATCCGACAACCAACCATCCGGTTAGCTTTTTCCCAGGCCCTAACTCAGGCTGGTTGAGGCGATTGTGAGGACGTAGCTTGTAGCCGAAAGAAGGTAAAACTTTCAGCCCCACTCTGGTTGGGTTAGGTAAAAAAGGTAGGTTGAAATGATAAACATATATGTACTTCTTCACTATTTGTAAAATATTCTGGGTTTTATTTCGAACCCGTCTGTGAATCCTGTCTTCCTTCTCTCTTCGATTTCGGGACGATAAGACCATAGCAGTTACAGTTCCCTCTGTCAAACCTCTTTAAAAAAAAAAAGTCTGAGGTAGGTTCCCTGCTTCCCACCTCTACCGTCAAGGCATTTAAGGGCCGCCTAAACTTTACATCCCAAATTAAAAGTCCCAAATCCGTTTCACACAGTTTTAATTTCCAAGTGAATTAATCAAAAGTATCAAAACCTACATGCAACTTTTATCCACACCTACAGGGTGACTTAAAATGTCAAAAGCTTTTTGTAAGTCGCGTAATCTTTGTTTTTCTTTTCGTTTATTCGATTGTGTCTTTTTGCAATCGGTAATAATTATTAACCATTTTTTTTAGAGGTAGGTAAGGGGTACCCACTTACTTTGTCGTAAAATGAAGGTAAAATTTTGTTTATTTTTTCGCTCTGATTCTACGTACGTATTGTTCCAATTCTAATAATTTTTCTTTGCAATACTGCGACACTGATCGCTTCACTTTTACAAGCAAATTTTTTTCAAGGCTTTAATGGTAGGATTCTCACTTAGTGAGCTCCGACCGGATTTTAATCATTACATAGGAATGTAATAATAATAATAGTGCTTATTTATACTGCTCGCATAGGACTGAAAAGTCCCTTTACTCCAGCAGTAGGCTAC
>NW_007393794.1:0-1095 GCF_000475195.1 Diaphorina citri | reverse complement strand
CTATCTCAAACCTATTCACAGTTGAGAATCTGCTGAAGTGTGAATCAAGTTGTTTTTGCACCTCTAGTGTGAAAAACTTGAACATATGTGTGTGCAACTCCAGACGGGCGGGGATAAGTTCGGCTGAAAAAACAACAACAAAAACACCCTGCACCACAAAACCAACACATATGAAAATAAAATCCAACACAGTAATTTGTATATCTTTACCTTTTCTTTTCACTCCTCCATCGAACTTCTACATCTCAATGAATGCCTCCTCCCTCCTCTTTTCTCCTCCCTACAAACAAGTTGTTTATATGGCTCGAGCAGCTTTTATGTTTATATAGCTATCTATATTTTTATTAATGTCTCGCGAGTAAGTGTGAGCATTACTTTTTTTTAATAAATAATAAATATGGGTACTTAAATATACAGGATGGTCAATACTCGAGGTCCTTTATTTTCTGTAAAGATATGTACATAAGTAACAACTGTAACAAGTACGTAGACAGTTTTCTGCGCAAAAATTAATTTCATTACTATCCCAAATTTTTCATTTAATCATAAACATGCTAAAAGAATAAAAGACCATTAAACAAAATTTGATCCATCTTGTCACATACAGGACTTTTATCAATTTCCGTGTTCTGAAACCACCCTGTACATTTGTACATAGATATGTATTGTTATTGTTTGGTACACACATTCAGTGCAGTGGCGTAGTGACTTACCTCCTTCAAAGTTTCCAAAGACAACGAGAGTTCCAAGGCACTAATCACAATCATCCTCCATTGTCTTGAGCCATGTTCCACTGAGTGTCAGCAGAAGTTTGGATACCAAAGCCGGCGCCAGCACTAATCCGCCATTCTTCCACTTCTGTGTCTTCCAGTTGTACGTTAGTTGGGGAGATTTCTTTGACATTTGGAGATTTTTGAGCTATGGAGAGTGGGAGTGTTATTATATGTGAGAAGGCCTTTAGGTGCTTCAGGGAAGCTTGACAAAAAAATGTGAACACTTCCTTAGTAGGTAGGTATATTTTCCATTCTCTGGTGCTTTTGCGCCCAAATCTAAACTGGTATCCCATTTTGCTACTTACCAATATGTTTTTCATTT
>NW_007393793.1:0-1095 GCF_000475195.1 Diaphorina citri | reverse complement strand
GACAGTTTGAATGGTTTTATATCTGTCACAGCCGTTCCCATTATACTTTCTTACCCTCTCTCCTTCCCATCTCCCTTTCCCCTTTTTCTCCTCCCTCTCTCTATGTCTCTTCCTCCTTCTTCTTCCCTTTATGTTCGCTTTTTCCTCCCTTTTATATCTCATCTCTATAACTTCAATTTCTCTTACTTTTCCCCACTGTCTCCTTTCTTTCCCTTCTACCTCATTTTCTTATTGTTCTCTTCTCCTCCTCTTTCTTTTTTCCCCCTTTATGTCTCCTTCGCCTTGTATTTAATTTTTTTCTCGTTCTCTTCCTCCTTGTCACACGCCTTTCTCTATTTTCTTCTCTCCTTAAACTCCCAACTGTGTGCCTCCTTTTACTTTCTCTCTCTCCCCGTTCTTTACTCCCACCTCTGTAATTCCTTTTTTTATTGCTTTTCTCCTCTGCATCATCCTGTCCTCTCCAATCTCCTCTTCGTTTTCTTCTCCTCAATCTTTCGCCTTCTACCTCTCTTTCTTTTTCTCAGCCGCGTCCTCTCTCCATCCTTTCTCTTTCTCCTTATGTTTTTGTTTTGCGAAATTTTAAAACGTAAATTTTATGTACGTGTTTTCCAACCGGTACCGGTGTTCGAAAACAACGGATAATACAGGGTGTTTCAGAAGCGTCTGCGACATCCTGTATTGCTACAATGCGACACATATCGGGGTGCACTCGGTATGTGTAATGGGTAGTGGAAGAGCTGGGTGAAATTAGAGCGAAAAAAGTGATAATGAAGAGTCAAACTTTGGCAGATGAAAGAATTACTGCTTACACAAAAGGAAGAAAAGGAAATAAAAACTAACGCACACCGAGTTGCCAAATATACTTGTGAGGTGTCCACCCTGTATGTTTTATCGACACAGACATCTTACACCTGTGATTTTATTTATTTTTTTTTTTTTAAAGAGGACCTAGGTGTTTGTGTATTACTTATTTATTCAAACTTGGAGCTTACTTTGTTCGATCATTTACTTATCATAATCAGAGAAGTTCAGAATATGGCACTTATTTTTCCAAAATATGGCACTAAAAAACATGGCAATATGGCACTTATTTTG
>NW_007393791.1:0-1095 GCF_000475195.1 Diaphorina citri | reverse complement strand
AGCGATATCACTAATCCAGCGATATCACATCAAAAAGGATCTCCTCAAAGAAGATGGTTGTTGGTATGCTCATAGTTATCATAGACAATTTGTAAGTAGGTATTGCCTACCGCTAATTGTATTCTCCTGTTCATATTTAACAAGAAGCAACATATCATTTTATCAACGGAGCGTTGTTTTGTGCAGCAACTTTGAGACAATGGGCATACGAAGATAGACCATAGGTTTGAAATTTATAGCGGAAGATTTTCAATAAATTTCTCGCGGCATGATTATCATTTTGTATATTTTGGATCTCTTCAGTGTATAGTGTCCTAGTATTAGAGTTAGTGGAGGCTGCGATTAAATTTGATCAAGAGAGTAACAAGAGGAGAGAAACATCGATAACCTGTAAACGGCATCTGATAAAATAAGAAAGCTACCTACCTACATATTGTTCGGCAATTTTTTCTCATAACATCGACCGTCATACGCTGTCAGCAAATTGCAGCAACTGTTAGATCCAATACCGTCAAAATGGCCCGTCTACCAGCCCAAGAAAAATACGATTGGAAAAAGGGAGATGGAAGTAGAAGCAGATGGAAAGCTTACAAAAAGACGCAAGAAAAATACAGACATTCCTCCGACAGGACGAGTTCGCAGTTTGGGATCCGAAGATGACAGTATCTAGGTATGGTAAGATAGTAAGGACCAGGACATAGGGATTTAGGAAAGACATATTTGGTGAATCTCTTCCCAGTGTCACTTTTCCCAGCATTGCTCTATCTCCGTGGCTATTTGACCAGGACACAGAATCAAGGAGCTGGTAAGGACCACTATTCATAATAATAGAGACTCTTGCCTATCTGGCAAAGCTACGATTGTGGCCTAAGAGAAGCAGCTTTAGGCTTTAAGGCCGCAATTTATGGCGCGACTGAACTAGAGTGCTCTTTTGGTTCGGTACAAAGAGTGGAGCCAACACATGGAAATCAGAAATACTGCGAACAATTCATACATGATTGGGAACAAACCTTCATAATTGGGAGACAGATCTTTTGAACAATTCATACTTATGGAGTTTATAATGAATGGCAGAATCAGTCTTCCAACTGAGGT
>NW_007393790.1:0-1095 GCF_000475195.1 Diaphorina citri | reverse complement strand
TGAGAAAAGGGCAGAAGAAATAAGGGCGAATAAATAGATATTAGAGGATGAGAAAAGGGCAGAAGAAATAAGGGCGAAAGTTGGATAAAAAGGATGGAGGAGGAAGAAGAAGAAGAAGAATGAGGCGAGAGGAGAGAAAAGGTCAGAGAAGAGGTAAGGATGAAAAAAGGAGAAGAAAGAGGGAGGGAAAAAAGGACAGGAGAGGTATTAAGGGTGAAGAAAAAGGAAAAAGAGAAGGATGGCGGAAATGTACGGGTATGTGGGGAGATAAAGGGACAGTATAGGACGCGTGTATGGGGAGATGGAAGAAGAGGAGAAGGGTGAAAAAAACAAAAACATTTATATGAGGTGTAAATTAATGTAATCCGTTTCATATACAGAACCCCAATGAGTAAGAGAGAGAAAGAGAAGGAGGGGAAGCAGACACTGCTAATAACAAAGAAAGAGGGAAGATACAGGAACACGGAAAAAAGGGAAGCAAATATGAAAGAAGACAGGGGAAGCACACAAAAGGAAAGAAGAATGAAAAAGTATGGAAAAAGAAGAGGTGGAGGGAAAGAACTACGAAAGACTGAAGAGTGAAGAGGAAAGAGAGCAGACATAGAACTGAGAGGAAAAACGATGGAAGAGAGCAAAAGAGAAAGAACAATGGGATAGGAGACGTAGATGGTGAGATAAAGAGGACAATAGGGACTGACAGAGAAGGAGAAAAAAAATCAAGAGCAGACGAGGAGAGAAGGAGTAACAAAGGGGGGATAAAGGGAATATGATGCAAGAAGAAGAAGAAGTTATAGAAAAGGGAATGGATGGCAAAATGGGGAAAGGGGAGTGGAAAAGGAAATCGGCGCGAATTTTCAAAAATATGGGCCCAGAGAGGTAAAAGTGTTGCCAGTTGTGCACACATTTTATTTTATTTTTTGGCCTCTGACAGTGGAATATCCTCTAACCAGCTGGGCTGCTGTCTCATCAGATTTATTAACTATATGAATCCGGAATACGGCTTTCAGCGGTCCTTAAGGACTCAATAAATTCGGGTTTTTCAATGACGATCGGCCGTCGGACCCTGATGGCCGTTAATAATGTATACCTACCTTC
>NW_007393789.1:0-1095 GCF_000475195.1 Diaphorina citri | reverse complement strand
TTTTTTTTTTTTTTTTTTTTTTCAAGATGACTGTTTCACTGGTGTTTTTATTTTGTAGTACTGACCACAAAGGTTGCATTTGTTTCTGAATGACTTACTTTGGTTGCCGCATTGGCCCAACTGCAATGTTATCATTTCACAAGGCATGTTGACTGGCAATGAGATGTTAACTCTCAACAATGAAGGACAAAGAAGAACTTGACAGCAAAGTGGGTATAGGTATGAAGATTAGAATAACATGTTGCCCTGAAACAGAGAAAGCCAAATTAATCACTGAAATCTATCCTTATCACATGAATACCTTATGTCCTTTGTACCCCTATTGTCTGTAAGGCTGTGTCCATATATAATCAATGCCAACAATCAATCAATTGATGGTCAATTAACAATGTACATATAAATCTATGTTGTCAAGGCAGTGTACAGTTTTGATTAACCAAAAATTGATGTCAATCTACAATCAATCAACGGTTGATTGACAGTGTTGACTGTTTGTGGACACAGCTTTAATTACTGATCACTTTATATCAGAACTAGGTACTCCCAGTAATATTGTTTTCCGAGGTACTGTTTGAAGAATTTGAATTTGAAAACAGTGTGATGATATTCTCCTAGATTCCCCACCCTAATGGTCATGTTTTAGCAGTTCCCTCAACATTTATCCGAAGATGTAAACAAATGTTTGTTTACTCTACGCACTTGACGCCATCTTGTTTTCTGACATCATCACTGAAGGGGTCTATCGAATCAACCAGCTCGAGGAGGTGGTGGATCTCAAGAGCTAAACGTTTAGTTTGGTGGAAAGTCACAATCAAGGTTTAGTAAAAAAAACTTTTATTTTGTCATTTGGTGGATTGGTTGATCAACCGCTGCAGCGGTTGTGAGTCTTATTTTTAAAAAAAACTTTTGGAAGGTAGTGGGAAAGCCCAACAAAGATGGACATTGGGTTTTAAGTGATAACAACTGTTATAATGATCTGTTCGGACTGCTTGAAGATTTAAAACATACAAAAAGAGTTCAGGAATGCTCTGTGGTGTGAGATAAATCTCGATAATTCCTGTATATCAGTCGAAATTTCATAAAAAACTTGAAAAG
>NW_007393788.1:0-1095 GCF_000475195.1 Diaphorina citri | reverse complement strand
TCCCTGACGAAGACATATTTTTACTATCTATTTATTTTATTTTTTATTATTATTATTATTATTATTATTATTATTATTTTTTTTCGTTAGGCGCTTTAATTATGTGTTAAAACATGTCGTTCCAAGTATAGGCAATCTATGTAAAGGGCAAGTATTGTAATCGGTCCATATTCTCAAAATGGGGAAATGCGTTTATTTATTGTAGAGTAATGCATACAATGTGGTGGTTTTCTGGACTTGAAGTTGACACGTACCTTGTTTTGTACAGGACGTTTCGGGACTAAATTCCAGACCCGTCTTCAGCAGATTGTCACAATTAAATCATCCGCGAATTTGTCAGTTAATACCTACCTACATAAAAAACGAAAATGCGAAACAGTTAACAAGCAGTTGCGAAACAGACCCGAAACGACCAGTACAAAACAAGGTACTTGCTACTCGCCAGCTTCAAGTCCAGAAAATCACAACATTCTGATTGTTGGCAGATCAAAAATGTCACAGGAAGTCTGAAATGGGGGAGGAGGAGAGGAAAATTGATTAAGTGAAGGTAAACTGATTTCTAAAACTAATTTTTAATTGGCTAAATTTCAATTCAAAATAATGTAGAGCCAGCCTAGTTAGCTTAGTTGGTAGTGCGTCTGCCTTGTAAGCGCTAGGCCGCGGGTTCGATTCCCGCCCGGGGCGGATTTTATCCTGATGGGATAATGTTCGTTTCCGGATCCGCCCGGGCGGATTTTATCCTACCAACTAAGCTGATGGGATAATGTTCGTTCTCGGAACGGCTGGGTTTCTTCTATCCTGTGTTCCTTCTCTCTTCGATTTCGGGACGATAAGACCATAGCAGTTACAGTTCCCTCTGTCAAACCTCTTAAAAAAAAAAAAAAAAAATCAGCCTTATGCTGGCAGTTTTATTCCATTCTAAAATTCCTTCTTTTATTCCCACAGGTGTCAAAGCGGGAAGGCGACTCCTCTCTGATGCAACTCAAGGAGGAGTTCCGCACGTACGAATCTTTACGGCGAGAGCATGATGCTCAGATAGTAGAGATAGCTACCGAGGCAGGTCTACGTATTGCACCGGACCAGTGGTCTTCCCTC
>NW_007393787.1:0-1095 GCF_000475195.1 Diaphorina citri | reverse complement strand
ATAATATCTTTTTTTTTTCCTAATGCGTCTCCACCTTCTCCATCTCTCTTTATTCCTCTCCTTCCTCTTCTTTCCTCTCCTTCTTCTTCTTCTCCTCCTTCTCCTCCATCCTCTTCTTCTTCTCCTCCTTCTCCTCCATCCTCTTCTTCTTCTTCTCCTTCTCCTCCATCTTCTTCTTTCCTCTCCTTCCTCCTTCTTTTATTCAAAGTCTTCAAAAATTATGGGTTAGGTTAACGTGTTATGGCATACTGCTATAATTTGCTCTCAAAACTAGGTATCATCTCTTAGAATTAACGTTTTTCCTTAACGTTTGGTTCGTTTGGCTATACATATCTGAAAAGGAAGTTTCGGAGGATGATTCTTCTTCCAAGTTACCAAACATATCTATTACAAAGAAATATAGGAACCTAACTAGGTATAAGGTATGATAAAAAATGGCATCACATGACCATGACGTTAAATTTTCTAGCAAGCTGAGACTGCTGAGAGATCAAAAAACCTTTTGGATTGTTGACAAAAACAAATTCTGCAAGCAATGTGTCCTGCCAAGACAAATAAATAACCAAAGCTCCCCCGGATGTATTATAATATTGAAATAATATGTACAGG
Organism: Diaphorina citri; assembly: GCF_000475195.1. NCBI lineage: Eukaryota > Metazoa > Arthropoda > Insecta > Hemiptera > Psyllidae > Diaphorina > Diaphorina citri. The sequence goes on along the minus strand of NW_007393787.1, from coordinate 486 downwards.
GTGACGGAGGTAGATGTTAAATTACCACCCTGTCACCCTTTAGTCAACAATCCAGTAAATTATAGACCTTTTCTCATGTAGGAACTGTGCAGAGAAGGAGAGAGAGAGAGAGCTGCTTTCTAAAAGATTTATTTGTATTAGTGCTTTATGTAGACTGTCAAGAGAGAGAGAGAGAGAGAGAGAGAGAGAGAGAGAGAGAGAGAGAGAGAGAAAACGGCAGCTGCTTTCTAAAAGATTTATTTGTAGGTTTAGGTATTACTGCTTTATTTAGAGTGTCAATTTAGGAGTTTAGGACATATTTCCCGGTATTTTCTGAACCCTCTCTTACCTTTTAACAATTTTGTCCGACTTGTCCTGAATCACCCTGTAATTTTAGTAGGTACTCTGTAATTTCGAACAATCTCCATAGTCACCCTATATAATAAAACGAAACATTCAACTCTACTGTATTGCATCTCATGTCCATATAAATGGGACACACATAAT
>NW_007393786.1:0-1095 GCF_000475195.1 Diaphorina citri | reverse complement strand
AATAATACTAGATAACTCTTTAAGGTGGTCTAGGAATAAAGCTTGCTGGACATGATTGGTTCCTGTCAGGCAAAAGCACCAGTTTCCTGGAATGAAAGTCTTCAAGTAAACCAGTAATGTCATTGAAGAAGGCTTCTCTAATAGGATGACTAGTAAACCAGCAACTCCAAGAAGACAAGCTGACTATCCTGGAATGAAAGTCTTCAAGTAAACCAGTAATGTCATTGAAGAAGGCTTCTCTAATAGGATGACTAGTAAACCAGCAACTCCAAGAAGACAAGCTGACTAGATAAGAAATCCAATATTTCATGTTACTAACTATTAGTAACTATCTTCTCAATTCATTATTGACAAACATTTTTTCCCCATTAAAATTCTTCAGCAAAATTAGAAAACAAGATGAGCAAGTCGTACAGAAATCTCGTCATTAGAAGAAGTTTTCAATTAGAGGATTTTGACGTAGCGTAGGTACCCATCTAATAGGTACTTTGCAAAAATAGCAAACATTATAGAAAATAGGAAGGGGTACCTTACCTACGATTATTTCGTAGAATTATAGAATAGTTGTTAGTTAGGTACCTATATCGAAAAGAACATTTGTTAATACTCAAAGAAGTTACTGGCAAAATATTCGGAGTCGTTATTAAAAACGCCATTTCATCTTTCAAAGTCCTGGACAAAATTCTATGGGGACCGGTGAAGAGAAAAGAGCGCCTTGAAAATTATTGAAGGAATTTTAATTGTGTCAAACATGATTTGGTTATCACAAACACAAATTCTGTTCCCAAATCAATACATCTAGCAAAATTATTATATGACTTGAATTCGAACCACCAACTTCCAAATTCGAAGTTCACCCCACCAAGCACTAAAGCTCTACAAGACTGAGGTTGGTAACTTCATGCCTTCTTGAATTCGTAATACCGCTTCAAGCTTAAAGGCTCAAAAACTGGAAAGGTTAATTTTGCCTTCCAGAGACTCATGTTTTGATGAAATTTCAAATTTGCATCGTTGAGCAGAATAGATCTGTTGCGCTTACTTGGGTGATGTTTCAAAGTCATAGAGCAGGAAAAATGAGGACCAACGGAATTTTTC
>NW_007393785.1:0-1095 GCF_000475195.1 Diaphorina citri | reverse complement strand
CTTTAATCGAGTAGTGACCAATGGCGGCATTATCAGAGTAAAAAGAAAAATTAGAGATATGTCAGAAATAGTAAAGGAGGCTCTTAGTAATGCTGTGATTTCCACAAAAAATGTGAAAAAGCTCTCAACTTCACCACAAATAAATCATGATTTAGAATTTTATATTTAGAATATTTAACTATGTATGTTAAAAATGTTTTACAAGCATAAGGAAATAAGCAAAGAGCATCGGGCTGAGTGATAATGATAAAGCATAGAGCGCCATTGGAAAGGAATTTTGTTCTCACTCACCTTAGTGTCTGGTGAGAGCAGATAAGGGATGACTTGTGAAGATCCAATCAAGTCAAGAACCACAGCTGGGACGTTTATAGTTATAGGTAGTTTCAAATTTTCAATAGCGATTAGCTGATAGCTCAGTACAAGTAGTGCTTTAATGAAGAAGATATCGCATGTCAGCACTAAACGAATTGACACGTTTATGACTCACCAACTTAACATGTAGGTATCAAACAAAGTTATTATAACTCATTACGAAGTAAAAAACGTTTAAGAGAGTGAGAAAAACAAGGAAATTTCCGAAAATAGAACAATATCTACCAAAAATTGAACTAAAAATATGTATACCAACTTTATAGTATTGTCATGTCGCTGTATAATTACTTGTAATTGAAAAAATAAACATTAAGTTACAAAATTACACAATAATTCATACCTTTAGGTACTTATACTTATCTATCTAATAGACTTATGAATAAAAAATGAGGTATCGGTCAACAAAGGTCATCATTGCCTGCGGTTGGTTACTCTAGGCGTCTAGGAAGAAAGAAATTGTCACTGACGCATGGCCGTTCTTGGTAAGAAAGCTCATATCAAAATTGAAACGAAAGTTGTAGGAGATTAAGAAAAAACACCGGTAACTCCGTCAAAACAAACCAACTAACGATAGACACAATAAAAAAAAGTCTAGCACCAATCAACAAAAACCCAGACCTGCACCCAATTATCCAAGACAATGGGAGTGAATACACCCGACAATGCCAACTGTAATTGACACCAAATCCAGATGAAGCAGATAGCAGAGAGGAGGATGTACCA
>NW_007393784.1:0-1095 GCF_000475195.1 Diaphorina citri | reverse complement strand
AATAAATAAATAAAGAGGCAATAGATCAAACTCGAAGTTCTTGTTCTTGTTGCAAGGTGAACGGTTGATTGAAATGAATAATGAACTTACCGTTCAGAAAGAACAGTTCCGTTCAGGAACGAACTTTTTCAAAGAACAAGTTCCTACAGTTCGTTCGTACGTTCTTTTCCCATCTCTACCAAACGGGCATAACACATCAAGTCATGAGCCCAAGATACGAGAAATTCCTCCTTCCCTTACTGTTCATTCGTTATACACATGTGCATCTCGTTATATCCCCTCAGTCGTTATACAAGTATCCATTCGTTATACAAGTATTCATTCGTTATACAAGTATTCATTCGTTATAAAAGTATCCATTCGTTATACAAGTATCCATTCGTTATACAAGTATTCATTCGTTATACACGTATTCATTCGTTATACAAGTATTCATTCGTTATACAAGTATCCATTCGTTATACAAGTATCCATTCGTTATACAAGTATTCATTCGTTATACACGTATTCATTCGTTATACAAGTATCCATTCGTTATACAAGTATTCATTCGTTATACAAGTATATTTTCGTTATACGTGTATCTATTCGTTATACAAGTATCTATTCGTTATATAAAAAATAAATAAATAAAAATAAATGATAATATTCGTTATATCACAAGGACTTTATCGCCCTATTCTGGAGGCCAAACGGCCATAACATATCAACTCATGAGCGTAAAAAAGGAGAAATAAAAAGGGTCCCCATAATCTTGTAAAAAAGGAGGAAAAAATATATGTAGCTTGAAAAAAAAAAAAAAAAAAAAACTGCAAGGCATTGAACCCTATAATGTAATGGACATTCTTTTTTGAATGTTCCAAATGGCCTTTCTTCTCTCTCTCTCTCTTATCTTTAGTTAACAATACAAATATACATGGAAAATTTTGTCTGGAATGAGGGGGAAGATAATATGTCTTTGGAAAAACGAATAATGGCCAGTTTTCTCTCTCTCTCTCTCTCGGCCCAAAGACATTTGGCAAGAAATAAGTTTTTTTTTATTATTTTTTTTTACTGACTTGAAAATGGGACTTCTTTCTTTTCGATTTGTAAAAA
>NW_007393783.1:0-1096 GCF_000475195.1 Diaphorina citri | reverse complement strand
GGAGGTCCGTCATCAGGTAAGTCGGTGGTTATAGGTTCAATGGTGATGTGGTCTAGGCTTGCTGTGGCCTCCTGATTATAGACTTTTTCAAAATGGGATCGCCATGCTTCTAGTCTTCTTGTCTTGCACTTTATGCTGTTTCCAGATTCGTCTTCTAGTATGCAGAGTGGTTTTCTTATAGGGCCGACTACACTTGTTATCCCTCGATAAAGATTATACATGTCTCCTGTGTTCATGTGTTCCTGCAGCTCGGTCATTTTGTTGTTCCACCATTCCTCTCTTATCTCTCTGACTTTTCTCTGGCATTTCCTGTGGTGTTCTTTGTAGGCTTCCTTATTTTGTTCCGTTGGTGTCGAAAGATATTTCTGGTGTGCTTTCTTCTTCGCATCGAGTTCGCTTCTTATCTCTTTATCACACTCGTCAAACCAATCGCTTTGCTTGCTTCTCCTTTTACCCAGTACTTGAGACGCGGCTTTTGTGTAGGAGTCTTTGAACGAGACCCAAATCTCTTCTAGGCTATGGTCATCTGAGTTGATATTTCGTTCCTGAATGTTCGTCGCAATCTGTTCTTCGAATCTGTTTTGAGTTTCTGTGTTCTTTAGTTTTCCAATGTCATATGCTTGGGTTCTTTTTTGAGGTGGATAGAATCTCTTGGGTCTTGCTTTGACAGTGAGCCGCAGGAGACGGTGGTCTGTGTCACACTGCGCACCTCTCATAGCTCTGCAGCGTAGGATTTTGGCGTTGTTTTTGATACGTGCAACTACGTAGTCCAGAGTGTGCCACTGCTTTGATCTGGGGTGCTGCCAAGTGGTCTTAAACTTGTTCTTTTGTTGGAAGAAGGTGTTCGTAACACGTAGGCTTTGCTGGGCGCATAGTTGTAACAGCCGTAGTCCACTTGAGTTCATTTCACCAACTCCATGAGGTCCTAGTATGCCTTTCCACATGAGATGACTTTTTCCCACTCTGGCATTGAAGTCACCTGTAATGATGAGGTCTTTGCTGGTAGGTACGGCTTCGATGATTTCCTTCAGCTCTTCGTAAAAGGCTTCTATGACATGTTGGTCATCCACCATGGTTGGAGCGTAGCAGTTTACTA
>NW_007393782.1:0-1096 GCF_000475195.1 Diaphorina citri | reverse complement strand
AGGGGGGCGTGGGTTCAATCCCAGCCGAGGTATGGAATTTTATCCTCAATATAATTTGAGAATTTGACCACAATAATACGTAGTAGTAGCCTACTGCTGGAGTAAAGGGACTTTACAGTCCTATGCGAGCAGTATAAATAAGCACAATTATATAAGGCTTCGATGGCGTGGAAAATGGCCAGTGATGTTCCAAACGGTCATTTGTTTCCCTATTTGCTTTCGCCTATCCTGTTTTCCTTCTCTCTTCGATTTCGGACGATAACATATTAGCAGTAGCAGTTTTCTCTTATCAAACTTGAACTACTTGAACAGTCGATTCGAATATTGCTGGAGAAAAGGCTTTCAAATGATATGGATTGTAGATATAGCGATAGTTGTTCCTTAATAAATCGATAGTTTACCTCGATAAACCATTATTTTGTCAAGTGGCACAAGCTCTGCTTATACGGGTGGGTATACCATTTATAAGAAAATTGTATGTTCTGAGTTTTTTGTCAATCAAATATAAATGAAACTTATTAAAAAAAAGTAATAAATTTTATTTAGAGGAAGGGGAAGGATTTATTTATTTCTCAATCGTGACATTATAATTTAAGTATGTTTTTCTCCCCTCCTTTAATTTTCGTAATCGCTGTTATCGCTATCTCTTCTGTGGTCCGATGGCATGAGTTGTGGCCTCGGATCGTCCTATCTTAGCCTTGTGATCTAGGCTTCGGTCTGATATCTTCGGTTCTGATGATGTCAGACTTTGGGCCCTGCTACAGTACCTACTTAAAACAATAAAACGGCTCCCTATCTTCTTCCTAACGAGTCGACTCTGGTAATGTCAAAGAGCTTTCCAGGACTTAAAAGCAAGGTAATTATTTCTGTGTACCTTGGATTAAAACTTTTTTTTTAAATAGATCTGGCAGAAAGTTTCCTCTTGTGAGTTTCAACAGTTGAAAATTTCTTCCTACTTTGCTACCTATCCAGCTATTATGCTTTTGATACGGAGACTTTTTTAGGCAAGTAATTGGGAAGTGCAAATGGCACAAAATGTTTAACTCCTTTAGAGAGGTAGGTCTCATTTGCCTTCGACGCCAAAGTTTTTTGTACG
>NW_007393781.1:0-1096 GCF_000475195.1 Diaphorina citri | reverse complement strand
TTATTAAGTTTAAACAGAATACAATTTAAAGCAATAAGCTTAAGCTTAACACAATTAAGAATCCCTTTAACCTTATCAGGGGCGGTATTTAGGCTCTACACAAAGACGGTTGACCCCGACCTAGACTTTGCCATCATCAGATTTTACTCTAATCAGTTTAGGTGCGCTACCTTCCAAGCTAACTAGTCTGGCACACAGACAAGTTTCAACACAAGCTGCCATTGACACACACACTCAATGTAGTATTTTCTGGACCGGATGCGACCAAAGTTTCCTCTTAACTTACTTCCATCACTAGGCCGAACAACAATAGATTACCCCAGACCCCAATTGACCAATCACAAAACAGATAATAGATCTGTGAAAAAGTCTCGTTAGAAAATTTCAGCCCTGCCCGGGATTCGAACCCAGCACCTCCAGGTTGAGAGTCAGTGTTCTTGACCACTCGGCTACAGAGGTGAGCTTCAAACTATCACCTACGCGTCTATAGCTTCCTCATTAGGAAACTCTGGTGGCCCCGTCTCCCCCTATCCAATGTTATGTGGCTTCTTTCCCGAAATAATATCAATTTACCTGGACTATACATTATATCTATGTACCCATATATTATAATTTACATTATACTCATATGTATGTATGAGTTACACACTACTTGAAATTTGAGCTCCGTGTTTTGCGGTCACTCAACTTCGCAGCAATTTTCGCGGTGGGCGGCTGAAGTCTCTCAATTTTTTGTGATCAGCTACTTTATTAAACTTGACGGTTCTGTAGCTTAGTTGACATACTTTTTTACAAAGAGGTTACATTACATTGAAATGGGGGTCATTTCTGACGAAATTCCTGTGTGCGGAGTCTAGTATGTAGGACTCTTGCACCCCAAAAGACCAGAGGTCTTATCGTCCCGAAAACGAAGAAAGAAGGAAAACAGGATGGAATGCCAGCCGTTCCAGAATCAAATCTTAGTTATTTTAGAAGATAAAAATCGCCCAAGTTGTTCGTCCGTAAATTAATGTTTTCTCCCCCTTTTTACAATTAATTTTCCCTTCTCTTTTAGAAAAAATTAAATTTAAGCAAGGTCTTTTATTTCGTATTGTTA
>NW_007393780.1:0-1096 GCF_000475195.1 Diaphorina citri | reverse complement strand
ATTCCGCAAAATGTTCAAGAGTGTGGTGGGCCGAATCATGCAACCCTATCCGTTTAACGCGCTCTTTCCTCCAGATGGCAGCACTATAGCTGAATTGCAAACGTTACATTGATGTGGCAGAATTCCTAGGACTATCAGCTACAGAAGGAGTTTGATTCCGTTTGACTTGGGCAATGGCTAATACAACAACAATAATTAGCTTTCATTTTATTAGCCCTCCTATTAACATTACTTGGTGTTGTTTCTACCCCAAGTCTCTTATTATTATTTGTTTTGATCGTTCTTATTGAAGAATTTGAAATCGACTTTTGAAATTGCACAAAATTCGGACAGGGATCAACCCTATCCGTTTAATGCGCTCTTTCCTCCACAGATGGCAGCACTAGCTGAATTGCAAACGTTACATTGATGTGGCAGAATTCCTATAGGACTATCAGCTACAGAAGGCGTTTGATTCCGTTTGACTTGGGCAATGGCTAGTACAACAACAACAATTAGCTTTCATTTTATTAGCCCTCCTATTAACATTACTTGGTGTTGTTTCTACCCCAAGTCTCTTATTATTATTTGTTTTGATCGTTTCTTATTGAAGAATTTGAAATCGACTTTGGAAATTGCACAAAATTCGGATAGGGATTTTCAAAGCGTGTTCCGCGAGAAGTTTTCAAGTCGTCCCGTGGTTCATTTAGGTAGATGTCTGTACAACCATTTTCCTATGAGGTAACCAATGTTCTGTAAAAAGGGAAAGGACCCCGGACAGTGTTACCCCATAGTCTCTAATGATGCCCCGACTTACGGTACTTTTTTTAGACTGGAATATTGTTCAAAGGTCAACCAAGGCAAATTCTACCAATTATTGAACTATTGCACTCATGTCGATAGGACCTACAGGATGTCCGCGAAATAATGGACAACCTTGAAACTTTTGGCCAGGGTAACTTCCTACTTTCTATCCACTGAATGCTTTCAGTAATTATCTACCACCCCGTATTATGCGTACAGTAAACAACTAATCATCCTCCAAAGGTATTGTTCTTGTTTTTCAAATCAGCTGCGATAGCACTTTGAATGCACCACTTGCCAATATATCACTGAA
>NW_007393779.1:0-1096 GCF_000475195.1 Diaphorina citri | reverse complement strand
AATACTGGATTCTGTTTTGTGTGTTTTTTGTTGCTAAAAAAATTACTGTAATTTTTTTTAATTTAATTAAAATTTAAGGGTATACCTACCTATCTTTTTTATCTCTTTATCATCAATTTTATTGTGTTTTATGAGTATTTTTCATTATTTCATGTTCGGATGTAGATAGGTAAATTCGAAATGTAGTGGTGGCTCTAAGCTTTTTATCGTAGGTGATTTATCATCAAAGTGAATGGTGTTCATTCAACAAGTGTCAGTGACCAAGAGAAAGATTTGGGCAGAAAATCCAACAGGTCAGTATAGGTAGGTACCTATTTCTGAAGTAGGGCCAAATTAAATTCCTACCTTTTACTATCCACAGAAAGTACCAGGTCTGAGAATGAATAATATGTTATTTGAGGTAGTTTCTAATGAAAGATGGCAATATAAGCAAATACATTATTTAGCAAGGTATTGGTATGATCTTTGGGCTTCTGCACAAGCATAGGTGCATGAAGAACTTAAAAAGTGGCTGTTGTAGAGTCAAAATGAAACTGTAGACCTGACAACTAGGTGCCTTTGTATTAGTCACCTTGATTATTACCTAGGTACATTGATATAAGCACTCAGCCTTTGAAACCAAAATGCCTTTGGTTTTTGGTTGAACTCTGCCTTTGGTCAAACTCTAGTTAGACACAGCCTTATATCAAGTGTACAGACTTCTGTTTGGATTTAATCCCCAAGTTCTTCTGTCTCATATTGAAAGGTATTTTGGTGTCTTGTAAGTACAGATGTGTGAAGAACAGATGTACCTTTGGCTTGATGCTTGCACTTGGGATGTAATTAAATAAGTAGGTAGGTACAAGTACATGTATAATATGAAAACATTTCTCTTGTTCCAGATGAATCAAATAATTTAGGACAACATTATTCAGTATGAATAATCACTCCTTTTCCTCTGGTAAGTTGAGATAAACTATTATTTTATGTATTTTACTTATTCGTTATTTTATGCTTCAACTGAGCTCAAAAATACCTAGGAAAAATGAAATAAAAATTAATATGGAACACTTTAATTTCAGTTTAGGTAAGCAGTACTTAGCAGTGGGGGATTTAT
>NW_007393778.1:0-1096 GCF_000475195.1 Diaphorina citri | reverse complement strand
CAAGTCCCCAAATTTTGTCAATTTAGACATAGAGATTTAGAGAACACGGGAATATTGAGTTATACGTACGTAGTTTTCTGAAGATAGTTCTCTTTTAGAAAGGTACCTATAGTTTTCTATATTCTACATGGTTTATTTATTTTGAGACCTCACACTTGTTTCACTTAATTGGTCTCCGATTGCCTTGATTGGTAATGGAAAGCAATAAGTGCAATAAGAGAGCAAAAATAAGAAAAAAGCTCTTAGAATATTTTTCCCGATCAGCACATTCTGCTGAAATAAACGCCCTTGCGCTTCATAGAGAAAACTTTGGTAGTTGATATTAGATGTACCTACATACGTACATACCTACCATAGGTAGCTAGGTAATTCCACTGAATTTTGATTTGTGGACCAAGTTTAAAAAAAAAACTGCCTAGTAGTTCAGTGAACATTATAACTCGCCCAGCAACAGGTCACTTAGGATTGTCCAACTGTCCATAGGCCCAAGATTTATGACGAAAAAACAAGAACAACACAAGCAACACAAATTTGTAAACAAAATTCTATCGACAACTTTGCTCTATCTGTTAAGATGATAGTACATCTTGCTCTAAGCTGAGAGTCTAAATAAAGAAGACTCGTTTACTTATTGGTAGGTACCTCGAAAGTTGAACAGGAAAGAACCAAAAGGTGCATTGAAAATGTTCGCCTTCAATTTGAAATTTGAGCAAGATATAAATAAACTATAAGTTTTTCAGCTCGAAGTATAACACCTGGTGATACGAAATTGCTGAGTGAAAAAGGAAAAACTTTCATTGAAAGAAAAGTATTTTTAAGAGCTTCTTGTTCCCCCTTAGCCCCTAATCGTATTTATCTTTGAGCTCTTTGTGGCGAATTGTGAGGTGATTGAAAATGATAATATTGATTTAAGAAAACAGAAAAATGGAGGGCGAGGAGAGGGAAATGGAAAATAAAATTGATATAAGTTCAAAGGGTTTGTGAAGAATGGAGGGGGGAACTGATAAACAAGTTTTGTGGGATCATAGGAAAAGTGTTCTTTGTAGAACATTTTGTCAAAGTTGTGTGAAAAATAGAATTACCTTTTTGTTCATAT
>NW_007393777.1:0-1096 GCF_000475195.1 Diaphorina citri | reverse complement strand
AATACTATTACATACTTCAATTAATGATAGGTACCTAATATTACCTATTATTTGAAGTAGGTTTAAGGTACCTTACCTAAATTTAACTGTAATCAGGACTTTTGACTAGTATTTCGCAACAGAAATACGAGTAAACCTGGTTTACCCGAAATAAGAGCTGTTTTGTTACCAAGAAATGTTCTGGCGATGAAACGTTTGTATTTCAGTCAGAGGAATGCAGAGATGATCAGATGGACGACATTATTTATTTATCCCCCCCACACAAAAATTTAATGAAAATAGGTAGGTATTCTTTTATTTAGGTACATTCAAAAAGGTTACTTTTCGTGAAGGTTTTGCGATAGGTGGGTACTTTTCATAGCTTTTTTTTTTTCAGGAAAAAACCACCCAAACTTTCGCCATAAATCCATTAAAACATTTTCCACTAGCGAGCGGTTCAAATTAATATTCATTTTTTGTGTTTTGCTTTGCATTTTTTTTTCCCCTCTCCTTTTCTTTTCTCCGCCAACTTTATGAAGCCCTTGTGAATTGGTTGTCCGGACCATTGGACGGTAAGAGTGAGTAGACAATAGACATGCTACCGTAGAGTATTGCGACTTTACCAAAATAAGAGACCCTAACTGACAGAATAGATTAATAATGCAATTCTAGGAATATTACCAAAGTTTTTTCTTCTTTCAGGGGTGTGACATCACTGTATAACTGCTAAAGCCAGCTACTCACTATCAGGTACACTTGACAGGCGGACCTGATAAGGTGTACCTGTCAGGTTTACCTGCTAATGAGTGGCTGGCCTAAGGTCTTCTGAGTCCAAAGTTTTCAGGAACCTCGTTTTCATAAGAGAGAGAGAGAGATCTAAGTACGTATTCTCTTTCTTTAACCGTCACAGGACTTGTAATACAATCTACTTACCCATAGGTAGGTACTTAACAATGTGAAAATTGAGTTAAAAAGGAGAAAAGCTTATCAGGGAATAAAATATAAACAAATGAGTTTAATAGGGTCTTTATGTCTTATGTCATCAGAAGTGAAATGGGTTAACAAGACTTTCTTTATTCCCGTGGTGAAGATCTCATCACTTTTTGTACAATAATCA
>NW_007393776.1:0-1096 GCF_000475195.1 Diaphorina citri | reverse complement strand
TTATACATAGCCTCAACTTTTTACACGTGACCCTTTTTAAGAGGTCAACATGGCTGTAACTTTCTCTTTCACCTCGCAAAACTGTTCGCAGGAGTCAACTTTGGATTTGATAGGGTCTAATATGGGGGAATGAGAATAGTTCGCTCTCGACTTTCTACTTTCCTGTCTTCCTTCTCTGTTCTTTTTCGGAAACTGTTCGCAGGAGTCAACTTTGGATTTGATAGGGTCTAATATGGGGGAATGAGAATAGTTCGCTCTCGAAACAGCCGACTTTCTCTACTTTCCTGTCTTCCTTCTCTGTTCTTTTTCGGGACAATAAGGCGGTTAAGACCTTAGCAGTGTACTGTAACCGCTAAGGTCTTAACTTCTATTAAAGTTCAAGAAATAATAATAATAAAATGAAATAAATATAACTACCTACTTACCATTTAGCTATCGGATTGATTGAACAACTCGAAGTCTGGCAGATCCGTCAGTACCTGCAGTAGTTTTGCTCACCGACTCCTTTCTCTTTTTTGAGTTATTTCGAAAGCACCCTCGTATTTTTTCCCTAAACTGAACAAATATTTAATAAATAAACATTCTCCCTCCTCCCTAATCTGCTTTCCATGTGCACACTTTTTCAAGGTCTGCCCGGTTGAAAAGGAAAAAAATGAATATTCTAAGGAGGTGGAAAACATCCACCAACTTCAAAGGAGCTAACCTCGCCCTTGTTGGAGCTTTCCCAGAGCTTTCATCAGTAAGGTTTTCTTTTTCGAATCAATTGAATCAGATGGGAAAGTTCAAAGGGAAAGAGAAGGAGAAAGGGGAGGAAAGACAGGAATTGCCAAGGAGAAGAGGAAGGGGGGAGTAAGAGAAGAAGGGACAGCGCAAAGACCTTTGATTTTGACCCTCGTGTTTTGAGAAATTTCGGATAGGTAGTCTCTCGTCATTCAAAGAAGATAATGCTGATAATGTTTGTAGGTAGCTTCTGTCTTCCACTGCCCACGTTAAATCGAGGGAAAATATTGAATAAAATTAGGATGTAGGAATAATCAGGGATGAAATAATGAAAATCTTCCACCTACTCACTTATTGACTGTGAATTTATTTTCTC
>NW_007393775.1:0-1096 GCF_000475195.1 Diaphorina citri | reverse complement strand
TTCAATACCAGCCGAGGCAAAAATACTTACCGTGATGGTAGCCACAGTTGAATTAATGGAAGCGCCTTCACTAACATTGACATCATAAGTGTTCTGTTGAAACACAGGACTTCTAGTGTTGGGACCGGGGACTACAGAGACTTCTACAATGGTTTGACTAGATTTCCCTCCAGTGTCTGTGGCCTGGACTGTGATGCTGTACTGCTCTCCTGCTATCAACTTGCCTGGAAGACGATTTAAAGACATAATATGTAATATGAAAATGATTTTTCCCGTAGCCAATTGGTACCTACTCTTTTACTGAAATAGGGGAGTGAATATTTGGATATATGTAGGATATTTGGAGTAGGTACCTATCCGTTTTGGGACCCCTAGATTGAGTTTGGTTCATCAGCGTGTACACTATAGTCGATCGACTTGGTTCGATATCGATCGATATCAATTGAAAAACTTCGTACAAAACTTAACTATCGTACCCCACTGTCTATTGTGTTCTTTTAGGTTGTGCTGATGTACAGCTATGGGATGAGCAATCTAGGTACATTATGATCAAGGTTCTAAATTTAACTTTTCTCGAGTATTACCTGTGGTTTCAATGACTCCAGATCTGGGATCAATACGGAACTTGTGTAGGCCTGTGTTGCTCACATGGTAAATGCTGTAGGTGATCTCAGCGTTAACACCCAGATCATTATCCGTGGCTTCAATCTGAGAAGAAGAACAAGACATCAAGATATATCAGAGAGAAAACTATTTATTGATTTGATTGAAAAATGAAGATAACTGCTTTAGTAAATATGAGAGATGGACTGCGAATTGCACATAGGCATTTCGCCACTGGTGTCTAGCTGTGGGACTATAAACAGGGAGGAGAACAGCTAACCCTAACCAGTCTAGCTAGTTGGCAGTTTCTCAAAGGACAAAGGGTTCTCAGCTTTAAAGACCAAGAATGGTTCACTGCGTTTCAGGACGAACCAATTAAAGTGAAGTCCTCAAAGTGCAAAGTTTCAACTCAATCAGGGGGCACGGTTGGTCCAGTGGTAATGCGCTTGCTTGCCATGCAGAAGGTCCCGGGTTCGAATCCCACCATCGACAA